>NC_056735.1:1321064746-1321322246 GCF_019279795.1 Protopterus annectens
AGCTTTGCTTAGCTACAGGCAAACCGGATTAGCAATGCTCCAATGTGCTTACAGCAAAGGTGACACACCCCTCTCTTGATGTCATCTTTATCTCAAGGGCACACCTCGGTGTTATAACGCTACACTGTGAGGTGCATCTTTACACCAGCAGGAAACCTGCGATTCACTATTACTCCTCTCATTTGCATGGCATTGCCTACTAATTCCTAGCTACCGCGCATAACACTGTCACAGCCCCTTAGCTACCCTTGCACCATGGTGTGGTGTAGCATGACTGCCATTGACTATTATGGGGAAATCATGATATGTGTTACATTGCAGTTTTATTCTATATTTTTCTATTTTCCTTGTGATCCCATTTGCACGCCGCTGCCCTGCGCTTAAACTTTGCAATAGTGCGTAAAAGAAAATTAAATGTTGTTTTTATATTTTGTACATTTTTTATGCCAATGGCTATATATTTAGCCATTGGCATATATTAACAATATAATACATGTGTTTGGTCGGCTGTCATGGCTCCGATTTTATGTTTGCAAAAATGTAAACCTTTTTTTACGGTTTACATTTCTGCATGCTTACACTATGCCTGCACCACGTCCTGGATCACCACACACCTTCATTTGCATGCTATACTGCTGCACATGGGGTAATTAGCATACAGGGCCTGGGAGCTGTGTGAGCATAGCATACGCAGGTAGTGCATGTGGGAACAGCTCGTACCTGGATTGCTCGTTGGCCATATTTGGTGTTGGAATGCTGATTCTACGCCTGCACCTGGCGCAAGCTTCATGAATCCTGAGGAGTGTCTTTCATTTTACAGACTTTTTCTAATTATTACTGCTTTGGGTTTGGAGGCCATTTTGTTATATGTGTGGAATATTTTTGTTGGAAACATGGGTCTGTATTCTATTAAGTAATGCTGCTACTGTCAACATTTTCTGAATGGCTTAAGAGTTACATACTGCTTTAAATGTGAAAAGAAATCCATTAGAGACATAGGTGCCAAACCAGGGATGAATTTCCAGTTTCCCATCCAATTGTCCAAGTTGCACTTGAATTTGGTTAGGGGAGCTCTGCTTTACATGGATGGGAAGCCTGTTCCATAGACATGGTAGTCTCTGGGATACATACCTATCTCTCCAGCAGGACCTATTTATATCACAAACAAGGTTTAAGTCTTTAGAATGGGTAATTCTGGTACCGTTTGTTTTGTGGCTATGCATGACATCCATCAGAGTGGGGTCTGGCAATGCCCTGTATGCAAGTCATAGATCTCCCCTCAAAAGCCTGTAGGAGACAGAAGAGGACATTTTACTTACACTCTGTATTCTTTTAGTAAGGAACCTCTGTGGATGTTCCAGCTGTTGGATATGCCTGGTTAGGTACATACCAAAGGCGGCATTGTACTCAATGATAGGTCTGATGAATGCTGAATACAGTGGAACAATGACTTACTTGAACTTAGATACCATACCTTTGTTTATAAGTTGTGCAACATAGAATGATTTCCTCACCACTGCAGACCAGACATGTGATGATCAAAGGCTAGATTACTATCTATGTGTGTTCCTAAGTCCCTGACTACTGAGTCAACTCTAAGGGCTGTGTTGTCAATATGATAGTTACCAGGGATGGATGACCTCCCAAAGGATACTATTATGCATTTCCTGGCATTTAGTTTTAGTCTATGGCTCTGACACCAGTTGTTTGCCTGTGTCAGCCCCTCCTGGAGAACATTTGTGTCAGTGTGAGATTTAACGACAGCACCTAATTTGCAATCATCTGCAAATTTAGTTAGCAAGAGACCACTGACATTGGTCTTGACTTCTGAGAAGTAAATTGCAAAAAGGAGTGGTCGAAGCACTTATCCCTGAGGGACTCCACTTGTGACTGGCCTCTTTGTAGAGGTGGATTCCCCAATTCTAACTTTCTGGGTCCTGTCTGTGAGCCAGCTGGCTATCCACCAGGTGACATATGGGTTTGTACCTAACCTCTTTAGTTTGTCAATAATACCTGAGTGGAGTATTGTGTCAAATGCCCTGGCCATGTCAAGGTAGGCAGTGTGAATAATTTTTCCCTCATCCATTGCTTTGGTGACCTTCTCAAAAAAGTCCACCAAGTTGAGTAGGCATGATCTGCCCTTGACGAAACCAAACTGGTTAGGTCCAGTGTCTGGAGGTTTACTATAGCTCTACTGATCATCTCCATGATAATTCTTGCCATGACTTTACATATAAACAAGTGAGACTTATGGGTCCATAGTTTCCAGAGTCTGTAGCTGGCCCACCTTTGTGCAGAGGGATGACTGTTGCCTTTCTTCATTCATGAGGCATGAAACCTGTTTGGAGGATACAGTTAAACAGTAATTCCAGAGGCCCTGATCGGTCATGTTTCATGCTATTTAGAAGACATCCTGGGATATTGTCTGGGCCCATTGATGCAGTGTTCTTGGTCTTAGAGCATTAAGGACCTGTTCCCTAATGATAGTAGGGGGGGTTATATTTGATGATATTTCCTGAGAGAAGATTGAGGGGAGAGAGGGGTAAAGCTGGAGCTAAATTTATAAGCTAGAAGGTTTGCTGTGTCTTCTGAGTCAGTATAGGTAGCTACATTTACAATGAGCTCTGCACGCAATTGTGTATTGCCTTTGAGGTTACCGACATAGCTAAAGGATTGCTTGTGGTTGTCCTTGGCATGGGAGGCCAAACTTACCTCAAATTTGGCTTTGGTAGACTTTATTTGTCCACTGAGTTGTTTGTTTAGTTTGATGAGAGTGCTTTTATCTTGCTGTGTGCTGTACATCCTAATTTTTGCCATGATTTTCTTCCTCCTGTTATACAGCCTATTGATTTTGAGATTCCATGAGAGTGGCTTGTTTTCTGAATTAATTCTGTACTTCTTCCTGGTGGGTACAGTTGCCTCTCTACAGCTATTAACATGTTTGTACAGGGCTTCTGTGAACAGTTCTGCATGGGCAGCAGTATTCTCAGGGTTTATGGGGGCTTGAAATTTTGCCAGGTTCTCACTTAGTAGCAGGAGGTTAGCCTTAGAATAGTTCCTGAATATTCCAGGTTTAGCTGGGGGTCCAAGTTTTATTTTTACTTCAAAGGAGACCATTTTGTGCTCTGACCTTACCAGGGAAGGCATTACAGTAGGGAGTGTGCAACACTCTCCCATATTAGTGAGGACCAGATCCAGTATGGTTGCACCCCGGTTGGTGTATTGACCATCTGGTCCAGGGAGTTCGTGTTTACAAAATCCAGGAATCTCTGTGCATGTACATTTGGTGTTGTATAGGATTCGCAGTTAATAGTGTTAAGCCTGAAACAAGCATGTTACTGGTTTGATTATGTGTCCAGGTAGAAGACAACAAATTACTCCAGTGAGCATTCATATAACTAAAGTTCTTTCCTACCTGCAAGAAAATTAAATCTTATGTACATGTTTGATAATGTTTTGTCTGAAAAATTGGTTTATCCATTTAAGAGACCAAGTACAGTTAATCCCCGACTTGTCAATACTTTAAATGTATTTTCCAAATTGTGTGAAATTGATCTTTATAACTTGTTTAGAACTGATGAATATTACAAACATAAAACTAAATAATTTTTTAACCTGAGTAAAGGTAAACATAGAGCCCTTAAACAACTTACTAGTTATTCTGGGCTCGGATATATAAAAACGGACAAGGGCAACGGACTTGTCATTATGGAAGTGTCCGATTAAAATAAAGCAATGCTTGAATTACTTTCTTTTTTTTTTCAAAACAGGTTTATTGTTTTAACATATAAGAGAAATATCATAACAATTTTATACAAGTAATTAAAAATAGGTATTATTATAATATTCAACAAAACAACTAAAGTATTTACAAAGACATCCACTACAATCAGATCAATTAATTAAACTAAAATACCATGCTATTGAAATTAAAATTTTTTTAACAAATTTTGTAAATTATCCCATACAATAAAATAAGATGTTTTTCTGTTTGTTCTAGTCCTAATTGTGTTTATTTCCATATGGCACACTATATTCATAACATTTTTAAATTCATTGAATGAAGGAGGTGTATCTGAAATCCAATTTCTAGTTATTATTTTCCTAGCCACTGCTAGAATAGACCATAACAAGGGAAGCTTAACCTTTTAACACTTTGAGGTACAGGTGTGTTGAATAATATAAGAGATTTAGAAATAATGAAATTATCTGTAAAAAGAGCCTGCAAAATTCATTAATTGACTTCCAGTATTCTTTCAATTTTATACAGTCATAAAACATATGAGCCCAGTCAGCATTAATTTCTACATTACATCTCTTACATAGATTATCTTTATTATTTATTTTATTCATCATCAAAGGTGTATAAAAAGATCTATGTAAAAATTTCCATGTATAAAGTCTCCAGACAATGGAAGACGTAGTTCTATAAGCAGATTCCAATATATATTGTTTATCTTGTTGATTTGGTGGGTCCCCATTAATAGAAGTGAAATAATTCCAGTATGAATCTACACTGTAAAAAGTTTCTTGTCTGATAACTTTATGTATGTATGAAAGTTTACCTTTATCAGAAACTTTATGTTGTAAATTTAATATCAAGTAATCAATCAGTGTTGGAATAGATTCTTTAACAGTTATAGACATTAAATCTATTTTATTAATGAGATGTTGTCTAAAGGTCTGAACCTCTAACCAGCAAGTTTCTCTTAGATCAAATTCTTGTTTTAAGAAATCTAGATTTTTAACTTTATTATCAGATATCAACTGATACCAGTACTTTAGATCATTATCTATAGCTAAATGAGTTCCTTCAGAAGTAGATGACAAAAGCATACCCTGAGTATACATTATAGGAAATACAATAAAATTCCATTCCCTATACTTAGGGTGCATGAATATAAAGTTACGATAACTAATAATAATATTTAATGGGTAACAAACCATATGTTTAGGTGTAATAGGTGAAGTACAAAATTCCTTTAGTAACCATAACATGGAGTTATTTACAATCATATTTTTATGTGTTAAGGAGATTTTCATGAAGTGTATACTAATTAGCTCCCAATAATCTTTCCATTTTGTGACATATGACTGATCTATTAATAAAGTAATAACTTTTACAATAGAAGAGATAGTATATAAATTAAAGTCTGGAAAAGAAATACCCCTTGAGACCAGCTATTAGTATGTTTCTTTAATGCAATCCTAGGTCTATTAGGTGCCCATAAGAAATTTAACATTAGTGTGTTCAGTTTCTTGATAATTATTTTTGTAGGTGGAAGTATTATTGATTGTATTAAGTATAAAATCTTGGGGAATATTATCATTTTAATAATTGTAAGTCTCTCCTCCATAATAAAAAACATATTATTCCAGGTATTAAAAGATTTTGTATATTAAGAAAACAGGTATTATAATTATTGTATATAATAGATTTAATATCTTTAGATAGTATTATACCTAAATAAGTTATCTGACCTGAATTGGGTACATATTTAGTAAAATCACTAATGAGAATATTTTTTCGTGTATATATAGGTAGTATTTTAGTTTTTTCTTCATTGAATATTAAACCAGAAATACTTTTAAAATTCATCATGTTATCAAATAGAGACTGTATAGAAGAATTAGATCCTGCTGATGTAATCAGAACATCATCTGCAAAAAGTTGAATTTTGGATGTTGTATTTTCATCTATTTCAAAACCCTCTATGTCAGTACTTCTGATCAAATTAGCCCAAGGCTCCATTACTAAAGTGAATAATAGTGGAGAAAATGGACATCCTTGTTTTGTACCTTTAAGAATGGGTATTTTTTGTGAAACATATGTTCCTACCTTAATATAAGCCAACGTTCCTTTGTATAAATGTTCAATTAGATTTACAAATGCATCCGAGAAGTTTGTGCACTTCATTAAGGTAAACAGATAGTCCCAACTTACTGAATCAAATGCTGAACTTATATCAAGACTAATAAGTGTTAAATCTTTCTTTTTCCTATTTGCAAAATCTATTAATGTTAAAATTCTTCTTATATTATCAAAAGTATTTCTATTTACAATGAAGCCTGTCTGATCTATATCTATAATGCCGGGAATGATTGTCTTCAATCTATCAGCAAAGATATTCATAAACATTTTATAATCAACATTAAGTAATGAGATGGGCGATATGAAGAACATCTAGTTGGATCTTTATTAGGTTTTAAAATTGGCGAAATAAATGTATATTGCCAAAATGGGGGGGGTTATTAACTCAGTTTGGGCCAAAATAAAAACCTTATGTATTAATGAATATGTATTTTTAGAAAGGATTTTATATATCTCTGGTATAATACCATCATTACCCGGTGCTTTGTTTGATTTAAGCTTATTTATTTGTGTAATAACTTCTGTATATGAAATACTCTTGTCCAATAGTTTAATCTGTTGTTTATTAAGCTTTTTATTCATATTTGTGGTTATAAACTCCTTTATTTTATCTTTAGGTTCCATGTTAATATTATTATGGTTAATTTTGTGAAAGTGATTTCTAAATTCATCTAGTATTTCTGGTATACTAGAAGCATTCTTCTTTTCCTTAGAGAAATATTTCTTTGATATGGTTTTGTTTATTCAACCTTTTTGTTTTATTTTTAAGTCTATGTAAGTATTTGGGGCTTATTGAATAAGACAAAAACTTGTATTTCTCTAAAGTTATTTTAACTTTATGAGTTAAAATTTCTTTGTATTTCTCATTTAGTTTGTTTATTTCTTCAATAACTTTCTTGTCCATAATATTTTCTTTATTATTATGTTTATAAGAGTCTAATTTACTTTGAATATCTAACAATTCCTTATCCCAAGATTTCCTTTTATTATTATACCATCTGATACTTTGTCCATATAGATATGATTTTAAGGCATCCCAAACATAAACAATGGAGACTTCAGGAGTGTTATTTATGTCTAAAAAATGTTTTACTTCTGAAAGTATATATTCTTTATAGTCTTTTAGTTGAGTTAAGTATGCTGGTATCCTTTTGATCTGAACATTATGAGTATTTTTTATCATGAATTCAAAAACAATTGAATTATGATCAGATATAGGACATGAAATGATTTTGGAATTAATTAAATCTGTTACCATCTGGTTAGAAATAAAGACCCTATCTATTTTTGAATAAGTTTTGTATCTGTTAGAAAAAAATGTGTATGGTAATGATTTTGAATCTATCTGATTATTAATATCATTCAAATGATAAGAATTAGCAAAATCATTTAAATGTTTTGCATTAGATGTAATTCTTCTCTTTCCTATAGTGGTAGTATCACTTTCATGTAGTATACAATTAAAGTCACCAGCTAAAATAATATCTCCTATAGAGAATGATATGATCTTATCAAGATGATGTTTCACTGTATTAATACCAATTCCAGGTATCCAATATACATTAATTAAAGTGTAAGTCTTCCCATTAATTTGTATTGTAACCATACAAAACATTCCTTTGTCATCCTGATAAGACTTAATGGTTTTAGGAATGGGCATACTTTTATTCCATAAAATAGCCACTCCTCTTTTTCTGAGTGTGCTCTGAACTAACCAATACTGTATATTTGTTTGTGGCTAGTTTATCAATATCTTTTTCAAGAGATGGGTTTCTTGTAGGAAGACTAAGTTGGCCTTATGTAAATTAATGTATTTTATTAGGCTTGCCCTTTTACATGGATTATTCAATCCATTAATGTTTAAAGAAATTCCTTTTAAAGATGTCATTTGGCATTTTTAAAACTTAAGAATCTTATGATCAAAATAACAAATGACAAGATAAGTAATGTTACATCTCCTCCTTTAGGTGTACCTTTAAATATAGCTGTATTTATTGAATCTCTTATGGGATTTTGTATAGGATTCAATTTTGTTTGTAGTGACAATGAATGTACAAAATATATTGTGGATGTCAAAACTATATACAAATAACAATGAACAAGTGAAAATAATGTAAGGATTAAACCTTGCATCCAGCCTGGAGTTGTAAACTCCAACTTAGAGTAGTATTTACCACTCAAGTTAACCCCCCTACCCTAAGCAGCAGTACGTCAGCTACCACCTTATCAATTTAATACTAGTTATATTTAACTGAAGTTAACAGTTTTCAATTCAATTATCTAGCAAGACAAGACTACACATTTGGTAAAACAGCATCATATAAACTAAAATAAACCTTTTTTTTTTTTTTTTTTTTTTTTTAAAAAACTGTTCATACTACTATATACATCCATGTAATATAAAACACTTGTATGCAAATAGTATTCAAATAATCTTGATGTTAGAAATCAAGAGGAGAGAAAATAAGTTCTAACATTCATTTAAATCAAAAACTTTGGCTAATATGATTCAGACATTACATATATTAGGATGCATCTATTTTCTGTCATGTAAATACAGTTAACAGCTTCCAAAAAAAAACTTGAATTGCTTGTATATGAGCATTTACTCAAACTCATTATTGCCAATAGAATAAAATATTGTATTCATAGAAATTGTTATAAATCATACTTCATAGTTAAGCAGATTCTCAGAAACATTTATATACATATCTACATACTCACACATACACACACACACACACACACATATATATATATATATATATATATATATATATATATATATATATATATATATACATACATACACACATACACACACATATACACATATATATATATATATATATATATATATACACACATGCATACACACACACACACATACACACACACACATACACACACACACACACACACACACACACACATATATATATATATATATATATCTGATCTCACTGAGTTGTATCTTTACTGAGCACCATCTTACATTGCTGTCCCTTCAATAAATCTTTCTGCTTTATACAAAATAATGCACAGCAAACACATTTTAGTAACCAGATTTTACAAACATGCTATACTACTGCTTTAAAATATATCACATGACAATTTCTTCCAGTATAGAGTTATAAAATTATTTATGCTTGTCAATCAGATGAATTAAATGAGTTATAGTAATGTATATGTTTGGGACATAGGTTTTAACACATATTATTAATCTGCTATTCCTGTATCTGTGATGTGTCAGTGTGATATCTAGGTCAAAGGTGAGACCAGCTGCTTTCAGCTTCTCTATGAGAATTCTGAGAGTTGAAGCTTTTGAAGTAGCTCATGGACACTGTGCATGAGACAGCCCACATCCCAAATTGTCTCTCTTAACATTTTGGCGGGAAACTTATTAAAAACTAGTGACAAGCATTCATTTAGCAGTGTAAATGCATCTAAACATGACAAAACCTTCACAATGCATTCTACAGGTTATTACAGACTCTATGTAAGTGAAATCAAGCCCAAAATTATTAATAATTAACAAAACTCAACATTTTTGTCCCAATTCAACTCCTATGCAAATCTTATTATTTACTGTGTCTATATGATCAAAAGTATTTCTATATATTAATAAAGAAAGAAAAGAAAAAGAGAGTAGAAAGTAAAAGGGTGTAAGGCAGAAATAAAAAAAATGTAAGAGAAAGCCATAAGAAGTATATACAATAGAATATTACTTACTGTTTATATTAATAGAGTTAAAAATAAAACATATTATTTACTATTATTTAGTTCTAATTATTATTAGTTAAAGCATGACAGATTATTTACAAACAAGCATAAGCAGTGTAATCAAGAAAGTATAATTAGGTAGTGTCATTCCTGTATCTGTGATGTGTCAGTGTGATATCTAGGTCAAAGGTGAGACAAGCTGCTTTCAGCTTCTCTGTGAGAATTCTGAGAGTTGAAGCTTTTGAAGTAGCTCATGGACACTGTGCATGAGACAGCCCTCACCCCAGATTGTCTCTCTTAACATTTTGGCGGGAAACTTATTAAAAACTAGTGACAAACATTCATTTAGCAGTGTAAATGCATCTAAACATGACAAAACCTTCACAATGCATTCTACATGTTATTACAGACTCTATGTAAGTGAAATCAAGCCCAAAATTATTAATAAGTAACAAAACTCAACATTTTTGTCCCAACTCAACTCCTATGCAAATCTTATTATTTACTGTGTCTATATGATCAAAAGCATTTCTATATATTAATAAAGAAAAGAAAAGAGAGTAGAAAGTAAAAGGGTGTAAGGCAGAAATAAAAAAATGTAAGAGAAAGCTATAAGAAGTATATACAATAGACTGTTACTTACTGTTTATATTAATAGAGTTAAAAATAAAACATATTATTTACTATTATTTAGTTCTAATTATTATTGGTTAAAGCATGACAGATTATTTACAAACAAGTATAAGCAGTGTAATCAAGAAAGTATAATTAGGAATAGCATTTGAAGAACATATAAACTTTTAAAGGAAAAAAAATGTATCAAATTACTGACCTTATTTTTCCTCTTCAGAAAGAGAAACAAGTTAAATCACAGCTTGCCATTAAATCTCCAGATATTTTGACTAGTTATGAAACAAAACATTTCTTTGCACACAGAGAATAACTTTGATTAAATCTTTTCAAAATATTTGCTGCTTCTTGGAAATGCAGGAACTATATTTAAAAAGATTAATAATAAAATAAAATGATGAGAGAGAAAAAAAAATAGTACAAATCATTTGTTTTTAGTCTCTTCTTCTTCTCTGAAGTCTTCCACGAAGTTTCAGTTGCCAGTCTCTTTAACGAAGGACTAGCCCATTCCATTTCTTCTATTTTTCCAAAATCTTATTTTTTTGATAAACAGTAAAGCAGAGTCTAAGTCATCGAAAATTTTAGGACCATCAGGAAGGAAGATTTTAAGCTTGGCAGGAAACAGAAGGTATGTTTTAAACTGTACTTTTTTAAGCTCCCTTATTAGTGGCAGAAAAACTTTTCTTTTAGCTAATACCATGGAAGAATAGTCATTGTCAAAACGCACAGTTGTTTCATTAATCTTAACAGGAGCTTTAGCCCAAGCAGACTTAAGAACCATCTCTTTATCAAAGATGATAGAAATCTAACTATAACTGATCTAGGATAGTTTTTGTTAGAGTTAGTATTAGCTATAGATCTATGTGCTCTTTCGATACCAAAAGAGAATGCTTCTGGTAAATCTAAAGTTTTAGGGAGCCATGTTGTTAAAAAGAAGTAATATTGTTACCTTCAATATTTTCTGGCAGTCCAAAAATCCTAATGTTATTGCGCCTAGATCTATTTTCCAGGTCATCCAGCTTTGTTTGTAAATGTGTATTTTGTTTCAGCAGAAACTCAATGTTGATTTCCTCTTCTTGTATTCTATTTTCCATGTCATTCACAGCTTCTTCTATGCCTGTCATCTGGATCTTCTGTTGTTGCAGGTCCATATGTAACAAGTCTATTTGTTTTGTAGTTTTTCTATGAAAGTGTCTATTTTAGTATCCATTTTATCCATCTTAGCAGTAAGTTGCTGGACTATAATTATCAGAGACTGAAGTTCTTTCTTGATGCTGGAGTCTTGAGAATTTGTCTTACTGGAACTCATTTCAGACTGATAAACTGACAGGAAAATTTCTAAAGTAATTTCTGACAGGAATATTATTAAGATTTCCTTTCTTTTTTAGATAAAGTTCAAGAACTATATAAAACAAACATATTTAGAAAGAAAATTACTTCAAAAATTAATTTTTTAAGTAATTAATTCCTGTCAATGTAATGAAATTGGTGGAGCTGAAGAAATCTGCTGCTATCCTGTGTTCATCCTTGGCCACGCCCCCCCCTTGAATTAGTTTCTGATGGAAACAGCTAGAAAAAAGTGTCCAAAGTCACTGTTAGTAAAAGTTTTAAGTTAGCTGATTTAACACTGCTAGACATGTTGTATCAAGGTTACATTTCCATAGAACTATTTGAATTTCTATCTGTTGAGCAACCATAATTAGGTATGCTATTTGGCATGCCTAAACTACATAAAAATAAAGAAAGACCACCTTTTAGACCTATAGTGTCCAAATTGCAACGTACCTTGGGATGCTATTTTAAACCAGCTGTGCTGGAGAGTGTATATTATTTAAAACTCTCTTGGATTTTTCTGGATCAATTAAAAAAATGATATTTTTATAGGAAAAGAAAGTTTTTATGTACCATTGATGTTAATTCACTATTCCCTGGTATTGATTAGGAAAATGGTCTGGAATTTGTTAGACTTTATTTGAGAAAATATAGTAATTCCCAGGCACTTGATATGAGTAATACTTGTTAGCTACTGGAATTAGTTTTGACCAATAATTTGTTTTTTCATTTTGAGAAAAGGTGCATATTAACAAGTTACTGGAGTTGCAATGGGATCTAAAGTCACCCCAGCTTTTGCTAACTTAGTTATTTGCTTGTAGGAACTGGAATTTCTTGTTAAGTTACCATTATTTGAATATGTTACTTATTATAAAAGGTACATTGCTGACCTGTTTTTCATTTGGACAGGAGATGAAAAATTATGCGATCAATTTTTTAGACAGATTAATTATAGCATTGATTGGTTAAAATTTGATTTAGGCAGTAAGGGTAAAACCGTCCACTTTTTAGATATCAAAATAACTATGGAAGTTTTAGAAAATATTTTTTTAAGTAATATGTATAGAAAATAATATTTTGCCTGCAATTATCTTCATTTTTATAGTTTCCATCTGTTGTTCATGAAATTAAACATCTTTTAGAGAGCAGGTTATTAGACCTGGCTGTTTCATCGGTGATTAGTTGAAGTTGATATACTTATCAATTTGTTTCAACAAAGAAGGTGCCCTGAAGATAAGTTGCAAAGAATTTCTGGTGGCATTATTGAGCATAAGAACAGTAGGTTTCCACCTATACCTTTTTCAGGGTTTACACTAAAAAGTAAGAAGAATGATAAGACTGAAAAAACTTGTTTGTTTCTAATTCCTATTAGTGCTGATGGCCCTGGAGTGAGTAATATTATTTCTAACAATTGGAAAGTGATTCCATGTAACCACAAGGTGGCCAGAATTGTTGTAAATGTGCCTACATTTATTTATTAAAGGACTAGAACTCTTAAACAAAGTTTAGAACACACAAAAAGGCAGATTCACAATGTTAAAAGTGATTGCTTAGGTGCCTTTCATTGTTAGAACTGCAGTTTCTGTAGGTTCATTTATTCTTCCTGCAATGACCATTTTAAGCATTTAAATTATATTCTAGTGCAGTGATGGCAAACCTATGACACGTGTGTCAAAGGTGACATGCCATGACATTTTGGGTGACACATCAGCATTCACCAACACCCGAGTTACCAAAGAAACTGAATAAACAAAAATACAGGAAATATCTCACCCTGCACTTATCTGTTAAAACACAACGCAAAAGTCATTAATTGATAATCAAATCAAATGCAATGTGTTCCATATTTTTTTCAGTTCAATTCAAAATTAGAAAAAAATTAGAAAAAATCAAACCAAGACAGCTCATGGGCTGAGAGCCTCTGCAGAATCAAGAAACTGTATGTAAACAAACTGAATGAGGAATTATTGAAAAGAAATGGGGAATACTCACCACAGATGAGAGAATAGCTCAAATAGTGGGACATAAACCCAGTTTTTCATACAAGAATACGAAATCTCTCAATAGGTTGTTATGTTATGAAAATAGTAGTAATAGAAACATGTTGGAGACAAATAGACAGGGTACGCTCCCATGCAGAAGTTGTAATCATTGCACATATGTATCAGGAAGTAATTTTTTCAAACATCCTGACACGGGACATGAATATAAGTTTAATTTTTAAGCTGATTGCAAGTCAAGAAATCTAATCTATATAGCTGTATGCCAGAATTGCTCATGTTTCTATGTAGGAAAAACCAATAGGAGTCTTAGAGAGCGGATTAGAGAGCATTTATATGCAATTAATAGAGAAGACGAACACAATGCTTTAGCTAGACATGTATTAGAGAATGGGATGCCACACAAGTTTAAATTTAATGTCATAGAGTTGATTAAAGTAACAAATAGGTTGGGGGACATAAAAAAATCATACTGAAGAACATGAAAATAGATGGATAATAAGGCTACAGAGCCACAGGGGGCATGGTTTGAATGAAAATGTTACTTTAAAACCATTTTTAGCAGCGCGCACCTACACTCATTAATCTATGAACAATTTTATATAGGTATGTGTTGAGGTTTCACAATATATCCATCTTTTTTAATATGTTGGTATGTGTTCTTCAGTAGTTTATATTACAAAAGTTTTTATGTATTATATTTTATGAGCATTCCTATACATATTTATATATATATATATTGTATTTTGTTTTCTAGCTTCATATTTTATATATATTTACACAGTTTAAATGTTGTCTACATGTTATATCATTATTAAATATGTATTAATATACTTAGTTCAGGACAGGGTCTTATCAAGACATAAGATACACATAGTATACAGGAATTCATGAGTATGTCATTTTAAGAATTGAATGGTTATGTGATGGATTAATTGTTTGATTGGTTGAGCAGTACAAAGGTGGATCACAGTATATAATGTGGTTGTAGTTGTTAGCAGTTTTGAAAGTCTGAAGAAGAGTTATAAAAACGTGAAAGCGCTTATTTTTGTTACTGCAGTCAATAAATCGTGGTTTTATTTCATTTTATTTCGAGCTGTGGTGAGCCTCATTCAGTTTGTTTACATTCAATTCAAAATTACTATTAAAAGTAGGGTAATTTTTGGTACACTATTTTAAGCCCAATTATCAGTGACCATATCATTTTCCCTACTGTAAGTCATTAATTTTTCTTTCACTTTTATAGTACATAGCTGCACACATGATTGGACTGTATTTTTAAAATAAATGAATATGTAAAGAATTATTTCTCTTTTGTTCGGGGGGGGGGGGGGTGTGACATGCCAGCAATAGTCATTTTCCACATTTTTGACACATGGAGCCCAAAAGATTCACCATCATTGTTCATGTCGCTAAAGCCAATTATAATTGTAAAAGTGACAGTTTAGTTTATCTTACATGCTGTGTTAACTGTGGCAGTTTTTATGTGGAGAAGACTGTCAGGAAAATAATGGACAGAGTTAGAGAACATATATTAGCTATTAAAAAGAAAGATACCACCAATGCCTTGGTTAGGCATAGTTCCTGCTGCAAGGACTTTCGAAAGTTTTTTTTCTCGTGCTAGAGAAGGTAGACAAGCATAGATTTGTGGATAAGTTTAATGATTATCTGGAATATTTAGAACTCAAATGGCAAGTGTTTTTGAGGGCAGATGTAGCCCAAGGATTGAATTACTTTATTTCTGTGAAAAGTCTCTTGAAATATAAAGATATTTAATCCATATATTTAGTTTTATCAAACAATGTATTTAAGTGCAATATTTTTATATGTATCTTTAAAATAACGGACTTTGTTTTCACAACCATATTTGTTAATTAATTGTATGAATTAAGTACAGAATTTAATTAGTTGATTTTTCTGATGTCACAACCTTTTCAGGTTTAAATATTTGGTGATTTTATTGGTTTGTATTTTCTGATGAAGTTCTACAAAGGTAAAAGAATGAAAGCACTTAAAATACAGTTCTGCCTATTTATTTCTCTTTGTCGTGTCCCTGAATGCCACCTTGCTGAGAACATAAAGGCTCTTGTTTGTGTATCAGGGGTGGCCCGTGCTATAGGACTACAGGACTGCAGCCCCCTCAGCTGTAGAAAGAAGGAAGAAAAGAAGATAAAAAAAATTGTGAGTCCTGGAACTCCACATCGTGTTTGCTTGGAGTTCCTGGTATTCACAGAACTCCAGACTGCTGTGTTAGGCAGTCCAGATAGAGGAAAAAGGCATCTCTGCAGCCCCAGAAGCCTGTGTGGTGACAACCACACAGAACAGAAGAACACCAGACTGCATTGCCCGCAGGCTGGAGCCTCCAGCCTACTCTTGCATGCCAGGAGAACAAAAAACAGCTGATGCTGAGGAATAAACCAGCCATTAGCCTTGCAAAGCTTCAGGATTTAGCTGCTGCCAAAGAAATCAGCTGTTAGCCTTACATGGCTTCAGGTACTAAGGGTGTGTGAGGTACAAAGGATTTAGCTGCTGCTGCTGAGGTGTGTGTGAAATGCCCCAGTTGCTATATACTGGTGGCTAGAGAGAACACATGGTGAGCAGGGAATACTCAGGCTTGAATGCTGTACCTTGGGTGCAAGTGGCAAGGGCCTGAATTCCCTACCCACCACCACTTGTAAAAAAAAAATTGCAGATTTTTGCCTCATATTTGTACTGTTCCTCATAAAATCTGTGGTTTCTGTATCTTCATTTTTCCTTGTAAAGTCTGTAGTGCAGTAGTGCACTGGTAGCATTGTTGCCTAACAGCTATAGGTTCTCTGATTTGATTCTTGGCTAGGGTGCCTTCTGTGTGGAATTTGCATGTCCTCCCATTTTACAAACCACGTCTGGAGTATTTCTCCCTGCTCTGCTGAAAATTGGCTTTTGTTCCAAGTCGGACTAGTTTCCTGGTTAACAAATGTTTAAAAATAACAGGCATTTGAATTTCAGACTTCATGTTTTTCAGAAAGTACATGGTAACACAAAACCTTTTATTCTAGCAATTTTGTAAGTTTATAACATGGATATTTGAAATTTGTCCCTATTTTTGGGACTGTATTCCCCCATTATTGGCTTCGTCCAGGTATTTTGTGCTAAGGTTGAGAGCTATGGTGAGAACTGAATTCACTGAATGTTTGGGGACTGTATTCCCCCATTACTGGCTTTGTCCACATGTTTTTTTGCCAAGAGGTTGAGAGCTATGGTGAGAACTGAATTCACTGAATATGTTTGGGGGCTGTATTCCCTCTTTACTGGCTTTGTTCATGTGTTTTATGCTAAGAGGTTGACAGCTATGGTGAGAATTGAATTCACTAAATGGTAGCCATTTAAGTTTCAGTCTTCCTCCCTTTCACAAAACAGCTGATTTGGCATAGTGGTATGTTTCTCTGACTGTTTTGCACAGGGTCCCCTGGATTCAAGCCCTGGCAGTGAAATGTATGGTGGCAACACAGCATTTTATTCTAGCAACTTTCCAACTTTATACAAGCAATGTTTAAAATGTGTCCCTGGTTTTTGGGCTTTTGCCCCCCCCAATAAATTTTAGCTTTTTCCAGATTTCTTGTGCTGCAAAGTTCAGAGATACAGCTGAGTGTCAAGTAGATTTTACAAGAAGCTGAGAGCTGCAGGGAAACAAAAGTTTATTGCTTCTTATGCTGAGATTCCTTGCATTGTTAATAGCACAACAGGTAGTGTATTTGCTTTTGATGCAGAAGGCTGTGGGTTCTACTCCCACAGTAGGTAGATGCATTGTTGATACTGTACTGTGTTGTAAAGGGGGTGGATGCTGCAGTCCTTTTTGCCAAAGATACCTAGTAAGTATAAACCTGTTATCAGTTTGCCATCCATTCCCTATTGCGATATTATTAGCTTATCATTTTTTTAATGCTTCATAGGCAATTTATTCCTCAAGGGCAACATGCACTTTATTTGTAGATGAAACAATGACATATAAAGTTGTTTGCTAGCACAACCTCTTCATTAGTTACAGATTTCTTTAATGTGGAATTATTTAGATGACTTTTACTTCTTCAGAGATTATGCATATTTACTGATACTGGTGGACTGTAGAAGGTTGAGTAGACTTTTATGATGGAAATGTTCTGAATTGGGCAGTTTTGCCATTGGTGCATGCATTCTTTTTTATTGTTTACAAGAAAAATGTTCAAAACAATAAATTTAAAATGCTATCTAACAACTGTACTGTATTGTACAAGGAATATAATTTAATACAAACAGGAAGGTGTATCAAAGAGCATGTGTATGTTTTTTGTTCAAGGGCCCTATGATTTGAAAACAGCCCAAAATTAATCTTTCTCTGCCACTGGCAAAATATATTTTCTTTGAATGTGGGTTTCAATGCATGTGAGTTTCAAGGGCAGAAACGTTTTAATGCTATTTTCATTGTGAGACTGCATTGCTTTGTTTAGCAGATATCTATTAGGAATTGTGCTGTAAAATGCAAAATAAAATGTTCAAATGAAATCCAGATCATTGCAGAAGTAAAGCAGTATGCACATTACAGTGTTTATGGCAAATGGGGTGAAATAACCAAGGAATGAGACATTGGAATGGCTGCAGGGGGAGGCTCTATTTGACCATGATTTTGTGAGGGGGGGAAGGGCAGCAAACACAGACAGCCCTGGCTGAACTACACCTCTCAATTGTCCAGATTTTTGCAGAATGAATAGATATTTGCTTCTTATTTTTGGTTTGTTCCTCATATAAAATTTGTGGTTTTCTGGCAAATAATTTAGGAATGAAGTCACTAAATGACAGACGTTGAGTTTCAGATGTCATAACCTTCAGAAAATGCATGCTAAAGCAAGGCCTGCTATTCTATCAACTGTCTTAAGTTTATACAAGAGCAATTTTTAGTAGTGTTTGTATGTTCCCCCAATATATTTGACCTTGTCCAGATTTCCTGCATTAAGAGGTTGAGAGGTATGTGCAAATCGCTTTATAAAATTAGGAATATCCAAACCTCTCAAATGCCCCCAATTTTGGCTCAAAATGTTGCTCTCCCCCTGATAATCCCTTCTCAAAATGGCAATTTGGAAGAAAACATGGATGGTTTACAATTATATATATAGCTGTAATGATCAGTTATATATTACTTTTATTTCAGAAATGCATGTAGATGCTCTTATTTTGTTAGCTGCTCAAGTTAACAATGTTAATATTAAAACAGCGTCCCTTCTTTGACAGGTTCCCAGCTGTATTGTGTAGCAATTTTATATTTTTGCATCACATTTTTGGTCTGTTTTTCATAACATTGTGGTTTTCTGGCAAATTAGTGACAAATCGTTAAGCATTGAAGTTAGAAAATAATGGCAGATTTTGAGTTTCAGATTTCCTACCCTTCAGAAATTTCATACTAACGCAAGACCTACTACTGTTCTATTATCTTTCTAAGTTTATAAGCAATATTTTAAAATTGTCCTTATTTTTGGGCCTATTCACACTTCTAGTTCTATGTATGGCTTTGTCCAGATTTCTTGCTCTGAAGTTGAGAGGTATGAGTGTCAGAGCCATCACCATCAGCCAGAGACATTTCAAATTGTGACATACTTGTTGCACCCCACTCCCCATTGTAGTGGCTCTGGATGTGTCCAAGAAAGGCAAGGAGCAGTTATGCAGTCTAAGTGTGCAGAGTATTCCTCCATCCAAGGTAGACCACAAGTATGACCATGGCTTTTCATTTGTCCTTGATTTTTCAGAATGTTTTGGTTTTCTGTCATATTTTTATACTGTTGATTTATGCTTCTTATTATTCAGAAAATGCATGCAGTCACAGTGCCCTGTTGCTCTGTATTTAAGTAGCAATGCTTTAATGACCATCAGGTAAGCTTGTTGGAGATTGTAAGATGCAAGTAAGCTTTAATAAGCATACTGTTAAAGAATTACCAGCATTGAAAGCCTTTTCATTGTTGCCATGCAGAGAATATTTACATAACTAGATAACGCATAAGCCTTGGATATTGAAATGCATATGACAGTATTTGTAATAAAGGACAGGATTACAGTATTTTCAGAAGCATATTTCATTTGTTGGAGACTCGCAGTCATCTTTTGTTGGAGACTTGCAGTCATCTTTGCAGGCTTTACCCGTAAACTAAACAGAATGCCAGTCTATCATGTGTGGTCCATAACTTGTGCAGGAATCCTTTAAGAAATTTATCCTGAGCTTGTTTCTTGTTTTCTTTTCATTTTTTACTTTGATCATGTCTTCCCCATGAAACAAGTAGATAGTTGTTGTCAGGCAGCAGGTCTTTTTTGGATAAGAAACATTTTTACAAGTGGGGGTATCACAGAGATTGCTACTTTCAGCATGTTACTTGGTAATTTTATAAAGCTGAATATAAATTATAATTAGAACTGCAGTGCAAGGAGAAGTGGTTTGAGTTGAGTGCTGCTTGTTTTTTTTATACTTGATTTTGACTGGCATTCCAGTAATATATTTAAAAAGTAATTTATTTTTTCATACCTCACAACCTGTGTTTCCATTTAGATATTAAGTAAGTTGTCATGTAGCCAATGCGGTGAAATATTTTTTTCTTCTACACTTCGCTTGTCTTGATTGGACTCTTGTAATGACTGTTTGGCACCCAGGCAGCGTATTTAATTAAAGTTCCAGTTGTTGTAATTTTGAGCATAGCGCCACCCCTTTCTAGTTGGCCACACCCCTTCCCATTGGCCCCACCCATTCAGTTGTCTCCTGCAGCCCCCTTTAATTTGAAGTCACCAGACACCACTGTTGTGTATTCATTGTTTTAGCCATTTGAATCAAGAGTTTTTATACCATTTGGAAATAGTTTAACACGTTATCCCTTCTTCCTACCTTCACAAAAAATGAACAACTGATGCTAAGATCTGAACGATTTAGTTCTGTCACAATAGTACCTGAGCTGTCTGTAGACATCCATGGTATGGAGTATCCTTTCTGTCTCATTTTTAGGTTCTGGAAAGAAAATGAAGAGATGGATAGATTGGCTTAAAGTAAACTCAGGCACCACTTCAGGCATAAAAGAATGATTAGTTCTCAAAGAAACCCTGTTCCTATGGAAACTGAGATAGGGTTGACTCACCATAAGAGCTTGCAACTCAGATACCCTTCTTGCAGAGATCAAAGCAATCAGTAAAACTGTTTTCTATGTTAAGAACCTCAAATTAGCCAGATTAGCTGGTTCAAATGGAGTAAGTGTCAGCTTCTCAAACACAAAATTAAGATTCTAGGGAGGGACCACCATTTTTCTTGGAGGCCTCTTATGCAAAACCCCTATCAAGAACATTTTGACAAATACTGCATTGAAAGAGGAGGATCAGTGGGTAGACATGCTGAAATGGCTGATAAATTAACCTTGATAGAGGAATAAGAATAGGCCACAGGATAGCTACTTACACAAATATTCTAAAATCAGAGAACATCTAACTCTGAATGGGTGCAGTTTATGTTATTGGTATGAACTAGAAAAACCTTTTCCATTTGCTAATATATAATTTTTAATAGCAGGCTTTTTTGCCTCCATTACTATCTACTGCACATCATCAGTATGCTGGTGCCCAAAATGACTTAGCACACTATCAGCCGGACAGTCAGTGGAAGATGGCTGATGATGGAGTGTATCAAACATCCCTGTTACAGTGTGAGTAGATCCAGTCTGTGAGGAAACGTGATAGTTGCCCCTGGCCATTTCCAGAAGAAGGGAGAGCCATGGCTCCCTGGGCCAGAAGGGACTCAGCACAGTGATCTTGTGGGATTACTTCTGAATCTTTAGAAGCACCCTGGGTATTAGTGGAAAAGATGGAAAAGCATATAGGAAATTCATGTCCTAGGAAAAAGAAAAGGCATCTGTCTTCCAGGCCTTCTTGGATCGAGTTCTGCAACAGAATATTGTCAATTGATTTTCCAGGGAGGATGCAAAGAGGTCAACCTGAGGAACTCCCCACAGATGGATGCAATTTGGAAGAACCCCTAATCTAGTTTCAATTTGTGAGGGTCTGCCCTTGTCCTGCTCAGCTTGTTTTCCACACAGTATGCTCTGACAGAATGTAGGGTGCTTGCAGAGTGAGACTGTGCATGTGATATCATTTTTCTAGTATGCGGGTTATTTGGGAAGGTAGATGAGATGGTGTCCTTTTCCATTTTTTTAAAGTGGAAATTGTTGTATTAAATATGTTTAAGAGATGGCTATGGCAAAAATCAGTGAGGATTAATAAGGGAAAAAAAGGATATACTTGAATAATTATTCTGTTTAACTGCAAATGTGTTAATATGAACATGAGTGTATATATTTGGAACTTTAAATACGATATCCTACTCTTTTTTCATAATTGCCATGGAATCTTTTATATCCCTTTGAGGTACCACCAACCCATTTAGATGTAACACTACATCCAAAAGATAACACACTCAGGTCTGCAGTACTCCTTTGTGCTGCACAACAATGCCAGTAAGATAAAATGAATCCAAATACCTGGTTTATGAATCATATCACAGTTTTCTCATCTGTCAGCATTATAGACAAGAAAGATGCCAGTTGAGCCTCTGACAAATGTCTGCTTCACTTAATAATTAAATAACTATAACTGTTGTGCTATAGTTAGTCTCAGAAGATAGGCTTCAAAACAAGAAATGCCATTGTGTCACTTTGTGTTCCAAAGAGCAAAATTAATAAATGAAGAAAGCTAAGCGAAAAACAAAAGTGCCTACATACTACACTGAATCTGAATCTGTACAGACTCTGGAATATCTCATTTAATAACAGGACTCAACATTTTACATCCATCATGGAAGAAATTTCAGGTTGACAAAAAAAAAAGCAAAAGAAATGGCAATGTGTGTTTATGGGTGTATACACGTTTGTGTATAAGTACACTATATGAATTATCAGTTCATGTGTTATGGAACTTTTATATTTTGGATGTAAAGTACTTCCTCCACAATTACATATAATTACATATTCAACACCAAATTTCAAACATCAGACAAAGAACCTACTTCTATCTACATACACACACACACACACACACACACACACACACACACACACACACACACACACACACACACACACACACACAGGGGATGTGTGGGTGGCGTAGCCCCCCACATAGTTTGGATATATATTAAGTTCAGAAAAAAGTAAATTATTGGAATTACAAGTATCCATGCATATAGTTCAAAATATTTAAAATAGGTGGGGAGCTACGCCCCATTCCCCCCCCCCCCTTACTATATATACTAACTCCAGGGTTGCACTACAGTGGGGAAAAGGCCATATATAACTTTCAGTGAAATGTGTTTCAGTGAATTGTGTTTTCAGTGACTTGAGCTTTCAGTGAATTGTGCACAGTCAAATGTGTTTCCATGAAATGCGCTTTCAGTGAATAGTCCTAGACACCCATATGTAATATATATATATATATATATATATATATATATATATATATATATATATATATATATAGATAGATATCTTATTTATATATATATATATATATATATATATACAAACACATACATATGGGGAACTGAATTTAGTTTAATCCACATATGGATGCACATATAGCTGACATTTGTTTGGTCGACTACAAAACTGGTCCACAAGCTGTGAGACTGTACAATTCATGAAGTTGGGAAAAATGTCCTTTCCCCAGCATTGTGTAATCTCAGAGTTAGTATATATAAATAGCAGAGGATGTGAAGTGTGCAGGGGGGGGACTTGCCCCCCTGAAAATAATGGTTTATTCTTTTTTACTTTTGTACTTTACAAGCTGGCTTCAGATGACAATAACGTTAGCTCTGGAAATATTATAGAAAACTGCACAATATGCTATTAAATGTCATGCCTTAAATGAAATATAGAAGAGCTGGAGTGTTAAGCCTTATTAATATCAATAAGTATACCCAAAGAACAGGAAAGGTTCAGAAAATATGCATCAAGAAAACATATATACATATTTCCCCTGATTCTCAAAAGCTTGCATGGCGTGCATGATTAGTGTAAGATCCAGGTATGTGCACGTTTGACATGCGCAAGTGCTGTAGCACTACTGCTGCATGTTCCCAGCCCCTGTATGCAAATCACCCCATTTGGAGGTGAAAACCATGCAAATGAGGTAAATCTGACATCCAGGAAGCAGGAATCAGGGCATGCAGGACTAGCGTAATATGCAGAAATGTACTCAGTAACCGAGCACTGTAATGCAAACTTCAAAACGAAGCTATGACAGCTCCAAATAAAGGCTGCATATCATTGAAGAAGCATGCCAATGGCCAAGCAGAAGGCCATTGACATTGCAGACAATGCCAAATGTACAAAATACAACTTTTATGATATGTCCGCCGATCATGGCAATTGAAGCATAGGGCAGCGGCTCGCAAACAGGATCGGTGGAGAAATAAGAAAATAAACCTAAAAAAAGCAGTCTAACTAAAATCAGTATTCTGCCATGCAAGTCAATGGCAGGCAAAAGACAACCTGGCCAGTGAGTAGTGGTTGCTAAGGGGGAGGCTCAGTTTGACACATGTAACTATGCATCAGCAGGCAGTTCTATGCAAATGAGAGGAAGGATAGTGAATCCCGGTTTTCCCCAGCATGTGAGGCAGGTCCCAACAGTTTATGAGTATGAATAGCTGAGTGCAAGACTAGGAGGTAGGTGACATCATGTGTGGGAGTGTCAGGCATACTGTAAGCTGATTGGAGCCCTTTGGCTCGGGGTTGCATCCAGCTTAGCTCAGCAAAGCCAGAGGGTGTGTCTAAACCTGCCCAGCACTTATGACAAAGTGTAAGCTGGTGTGCGCACCATGCAAAGGGATCTACAGGAAGATAAAGGAAATTAACCCAGGAAATAGCAGCAGTGTGCACATTGGAATACACTGATTGTGTGGCGCACCCCTGGGATGAAACAGAAGGGCAATGGGAAGGGAAAGCAGCGGTAGGATGTTAATCAAGGGGTAACAGGTTCACTGTCAGGTGCAACGTATCGGAACCAGCCAATTACAGAGGCAGCAGACCAGTCCAGCCCAGAACGCCACTATAAACTATGCAAACACCTACCCCTCTGTTTTTTCCCACACCCTACACCACCGGTGTAAACAAGCAGGGAACTTTTAACACTCACAACAGAAAAATATTAGGGGCTGCAATAGCTATCATACAACTTGTGGAAGAGGCTGAGGGTGGTGAGGATGGGAATGCTGCCGACCAACCCACAGTGAGGAGACGGAGAAGTGTGTACAGACTCAGGGTAACCTACCAAGGGCTACATGAGCTGGTGATAGTGGAGGACTATAGGGTGGACAGGGACCTCCTACAGCAGATTGTTGAGCTGTGCCGGCCACACCTGACACAGAAGTAACAGAGGGGAACCCATCCCAGTGGAAACAAAGGCATGTGTAGGCCTAAGAATACTAGCTAGAGGCACCTTCCAAAGGCCAACTAGGGATATGATGGGGATCTCACAAGCATCAGCATCCAGGGTACTCCACCAGTTCCTGGATGCCATGGCAGCACATGTCAGTGAGCACGTATATTTCCCCCTCACCCGTGAGGTGTTGGCCAGCTATACGTCTCTTCATGCAAATAGCAGAATACCCTGAGGTAGTGGGTGTAATAGACTGCATGCATATATGCATCAAAGCACCACCAGATGAACAGGGTAGGGTCTACATCAACCACAAGGGTTTCCCCTCCATCAACTGCCAGGTCGTGTGCGATGCCCAGGGCATAATACTGAATGCGTGTGCTGGCTGCCCTGGAAGTTATCACAATTCCCACATCTGGCATCTGACGCAGCTGTACCATAAATTTGCCAATGGGGACATCCCACACAGTCATCTAGTGGGGGATGCTGGATACACACTGAAGCCGTGGCTGGTGACACCCATCAGAAACGCACACACACCCAAACAAGAACTCCATAATGAGGCACACGCACAAACAAGAATCATAATAGAGCATGTATTTGGGATGCTCAAGTCATGGTTCCAGTGCCTGGACACATCTGGAGCCTTGCAGTACTCACCAACTACATGTACCCAAATTGTCCTTGTATGTGCCATGCTACACAATATGATCCTGCAGAAACAGCTGCAGTAGGAGCAGCAAGGGGCAGGGCCACATAGCCCCCCACCAATGCCAAGGCCTGCACAGGCACAGAGTGACTTGGAGGAGGAACAAACTGAGCCTGACCCAGTAGACAGAAGAAGGCATGCCCAGTATGCCCTGGCCCTGGCAAAGAGACAACGCATAGCACATACACTGACATGGGAGGGACCAGGGAATAACACCTCTCTCTGACTCTCACATATAGTAAAAAGGATGCCAAACATTACACTACCTGTGCCTAACCATGCGCAGGCAGTGTACTATGTGCATCCTTTATAGGCAGCCCTGCAGCACCACCCACAATACTGGGACACCCACAAGATAAGGGACTCACACATGCCAGTCACGAGCGAGGTCACATACCCAACAACAGTCACAGCCAGCAGGACAGGTGTAGACAAACACAAGCAAATGCCATACTATGGCCTCTGAATGAGGGGTATGGGTAACCCCCACTCAGGCCTACATGGACAGACTACAGCAAGCCAGGTAGTGGGATGTCAGTTGTGATGGCTAGGAAGTCAGAAACTAATGTGTATGCAATCAAAAGATAAGAACGGTAGTACACCGGTATGGCTTAGCCAGCATGATAGGTAAGACTACTGACTGGAATGGACTACAGGACATACCAGTACAGTACTAGCAAATGTGTACAACTATCAGGTGTGCCCCCACCCCACACAGAAATATAGTAACAGTCAGATGCACCCCCCCCAATCCTGTGTAGAAACATAGAAATAGTCAGGTGTACCCCCCGCTATGCAGACATGTTGCAACAGTCAATGCCAAATCATCGATGGATACCCTGCAGACACAGCATGCTACCTGTTGGCGTACAACACAAAGGTCAGCACTGCAGTACAAACCACCAGACATGCTCCACACATGCAAAACAGATGGCCTTTTTGGGCATGCTCACACATGTAGAGAAATTAAGGCACTATCGGTCATCAGCATACTGAAAGGTCATACTGGGCATGCTCACACACAAACACATGAAGGCCATGTATGCAAACACCAGTGGACAAGACACATCCAGCGGTTGCAATTGTTACTGCAGACAGGTCAGTATGCACCACTCATGCCTTGCACACACAGTGGATAGGAATACAGACATATATGTAAGGACAACACACCATAATAAGCCAAAGGTAGATGGATATAGATGTGTGGAAGAGGGTGACCGTGACAAGGAGCCATCCATGCCTGTTCCACCCAACACACAGCCAAAGGTCCTCAAACACATCAGATGCAGATGTCACACACTGCAGTTACTAGTGACCAGTACCTGTTAGCACCACAGACTATGTGATCCACGTGCCATTTGCGCAACATGGCTGTAAAAGGACGTAGTCAGCTAGTTGTCCTATACATGCACCTGTGACATATGATCCCATGTGTGGCCACCTGTGGTGTGTCACCCCTACATGAATGGTGTATGGGCCATGCACACACTGGCCACCCCATAATGGTACCCTGACAAGCCTGCTGAAGTTATCCAATGTGAAATACACCTTTGGGAGAGGTGTAGGCCAGTAATCTCCGTGGCACGCCCCATAACTGAGTAATACTATAGTGTGATAGACTATTTAGGTAGGAGTTCTAACCCCAGACATGGCAACTCTGTATGTGTGTGTGTGTGTGTGTGTGTGTGTGTGTGTGTGTGTGTGTGTGTGTGTGTGTCTCTGTCTCTCACTGACTGTGTAGAGAACAATGCCTTTTAGGCTACTCACACCCCTTACATTTCACATACCCAACTTTGTCAAGGCTGCTGATGTCACCCACCTAGAAATACTCCCCTGGGAAAGCTGTAGCCCAGTAATCTCTGTAACACATGCTGTAATTGCATACTGCTGTAGTGTGATAACGTAGTTAGGTAGGACTCCAAACCCCAAATGTGGCAAGTGTGCATATATGTGCATGTCTGTCTGTCACTGACTGCATAGAGAACAATGCTTTTTAGGCTACTCACACCCCTTACAAGTCAAATACCCACCTTTGGCAAGGCTGCTGATTTTACGCAACTTGAAATACACCTCTGGTACAATCATAGCCCAGTAATCTCTGTAGCACCTCCCACAACATTATATGGCCATAGTGTGATTAAGGAGTTAGTTGGGAGCTCTAGCCCCCAACCTGCCAACTGTGTGTGTATGCATGCATGTCTGACTGTGTAGAGAGCAATGCTTTTAGGGTACTCACACTCTTTACATTTCACATACCCAACTTTGGCAAGACTGCTGATGTCACCCACCTAGATATACACCCATGGGAAGGCTGTAGCCTAATAAACTCTGTAGTGCATCCTGTAACTTCATATTCCTGTAGTGTGATAAACTATTTAGGTAGGAATTTCAACCCCAAACCTGGCAACTGCATGTGTGAGTGTGTGTCTGTGTTTGTGTGCATGTCTGACTGTATAGAGAGCAATTCATTTTAGGATACTCACACCCCTTACAAGTCAAATACCCAACTTTGGCAAGGCTACCAATGTCACACACCTTGAAATAGACCTCTGGGACAATCGTAGCCCAGTAATCTCATTAGCACATCCCATAACATCATATGGCCATAGTGTGATTAAGGAGTTAGTTGGGAGTTCTAACCCACCAACTGTGTGTGTATGCGTGCATGTCTGTCTGTGTAGAGAACAATGCTTTTAGGGTACTCACAACCCTCACATTTCACATACCCACCTTTGGCAAGGCTGCCAATGTCATGCACCCAGAAATACACCTCTGGGAAGGCTGTAGACCAGTAATCACCATAGCATGTCCTGTAACTGCATACTGCTGTATTGTGAATTAGAAGCATGGTTGGGTTCCATCACCACACATGGCAGTTCTACATGTATTGTGTGTTTCACTGTCGGTGTAGGGAGCAATGCATTTAAGGCTAGTCTCTCACAGTCATTTCAAATGCCCTGCTTTGGCAATCCTGCTGATGTCAGTCAGTGGAAATACACTTTTGGGCAAGGACTACTCCAGTAATATCTGTGGCATGTACTATAACTGCATAGTGCTGTAGTGTAATACACTAGTTAGGTAGGGGTTCTACTCCCAAACATGACAGGTGTGCATGTGTGTGTTTGTAACCTGTATCCTGTGTCAAGGTGGTTGTGACTGTATGGCCAATGTGGAGTGGGTTTTTGCATATTTCTTATATGGTGGCTATACTATACATCACAATGTCTCCTGTATAGGGATAACACATGTGATATGGCTGAAAGGCTGGGGTGCACAGCCATACCCAGACATGTGACATCAAGGACAGGCAATCACAGTTAGCAACCCCAGTATTACCCAGAGCACACTTTCACCCCATGTGTCATGCACACACATGCCCAGGTAACAGCAAATATGTGGGTAGTATAGTGCATATTGGCCATTGATAGTAATTATGGAGTGACAGAGGTGGGCCACAGAGGGCATGACACCCAGTCCATCTGTCCAGTATGCACATATGTGCAGACAGTGCACCTCCCCCATGTTCCCCAATGGACAACTGCACAACCTGTGGTGCCATCACATGTGACCCACAACAGACATACCATGCCTGACAACATGCCCATATGGACAGATGCCACTGACACCAAGGAATGCTGATAGCATGCACTCCATGTAGGTGCAAGGTAAAGCTGCTGGCCATTACCAGCTCCCACCACAGGTGGCCAGGACTGGCATATCTGATGATAATCTGTGTTCACAACATGGGCCGGATACCCCAGGTACAGTTCCACATGTCACTGTACATGCATGTGGGAGGTGTGCACATCCTAAATGCCGCCCATGTTATGGATGAAGGAACACAGACATGGTAAGCGATCCACCCGCCTGTGTGGGCAAATGCAGACACTACATCCCTGAGACACAATGCAGACCATCGTCATGTGGCCTGATGCCAAGGTGCACCCATCGCCTAACCTTGGACAGCCATCTGGCACAGTCGAACACCACACGCCTGTGCAGACATGCACCCATGCATGTTGGTAGTGGCACCTTCTGTGTTTGTGTATATGTTGCATGCTTCAGATGTTCACATCCACACTCCCTACAACCCTCATGTGCATACTGCAGCATGCTGTCTGTCAGACACCTTCCCATACCCTTCACCCGTACTGCCCCAGTATGACCTGTGTGGTGCATGGGATACCTGCACAGTGATGTGATGTGGCAATCCCACAACTGATGAGTTGTACGCCTGGCCCTGCCACTTGTGTCAATGTGTGTGTGTCCTTGTGAGGGTGTGGCTGTGTTGATGCTGGCACCTGTTCATGCTGACAGGCATGTGTATGTCACTTACCATACAGCTACTGTATCCCTGTTGCAGATGTCACTCGCCATCACATATATGTTTTGAGTGCTCTAAAACTGGTAACCCATGTGGTGCATCCAATAATTGCGGCGAACTGTACTAACACTACATAGTTGTCAGGGGTTTGATACCCTGTGCTGCTAGGTGTGTGACACAAACATGCTTCAGTTTTACCCTCCCACCTCCCCCTGACACGTATTTGCCTCTGTCTGCATCCCCCACCCCCTCTCAGGTGGACGTGGAGACCTACACCTGCTTTGCTTAGGCACAGCATGTGCAATGTAAGTAATGCTCATGATCAGCTGATGGCCTCTGCATAAATTGCAGCACTCCCCTAATGCATTGTATGTGAAACAGCTGTGGTAACATTCCCATAGCCAATTGTATGGAAACACACTTCAGTACCTAGGAACATCATCGTGGTGTTGGCCCTATTCACCCACTGTGAGCAGGAACTAGATCTGTTGTGTGCCAAACAGCATCTCAGATGAATTGCAGTGTACCTCTAACAACATACACTGTGGGAACAGTGCAAAAAACAGGAGGTGGATGTGCCTGACCTGACTACAGACTGTAAGTGCTGCTATACTGCATTTGGAGTAATATTGCTTTCACAGTGTTTGTGTGGATATGGTTGCTGTACATGTCTCAATACCTGCCATGACCATTCCATGTTGATAGAGAATCTCCATCTGCAAGCTCATCTGCAGCCTGGGCAGTATTGTGTCCATGGTTGCATGTGTCATCCATGGAGCAACTAGCTGTCGACTGCTGAAGGTAGTGTGAGGATTGCAGTCAGTAGATGGAGAAAGCTGCGGTAGTCACAGACGTCATATTCCTCAAAGGACATATGTTGCAACAAGCCTGTAACAACAGTAAATGTATGTGGTTATCACAGAAACATGTCAATATTAGCCCTGTGTATGTGCTCCCAGCCACACCTCTATCAACCTTTGTACATATGTCATGCATGAAGTGGTGCATATGTGCTGTACACCATACTTTGTGGCATCATATCTGAGAACAAGCCATTGATATATCTGACTGCTAAACATGATATGTACAGTAGGGGTTACATTACATGACATCACCTGCACATTCTGTGGATGTTCATACAGTGCTGAGGTCTGTGTACCTACGGTGAGTGTCAACAGTGTGTGTAGTGTTGATATGTACCTTAGCCTGTGTACAGACTGTGGTAGATGACATTGTTCTAGTTCCCCTACTATCAGATGTTACATGTTGCCCCACTGTATAGTACTGTAGTGGAGTACATGATTGTAGGGCCATAAACACACTTGTCCCATACCACAGGCAGCCACCAGACCAAACTGTGTAGCAGGCCAGTATATGTAGGGTCAGTCTGTAAGTGGCACATATGAGAATTGCATTGAACACATAGTCCATATACCGTAATACCATACTAGCTAACCATATATGGCTATGGCTGTGTTCACATTGGTTGCGGATATGCACTGTCACACAAGTGTATCTTACCCTGTGCTGTGACATGCTTGTTGAGCCTGCTTTATATGCAGGTACATGTGCATTCCCCCTTGGGAGGTGTAGGCCAGTGTTGAGCCAGTCTGGCTGCAACCTGCACAGTGCATTGTGACATGCCTAGCAGCTGAGTGTACCTACCCAGTGGGATGTCATGTGCAGATACTAGCCAGATGTCCCACTGCTGGACCTCCCCTAACAGTCATGTATGTCAGACAGGGCACTGGGATGCAGTGCAGATGTGTGTCAATAACTTTTGTGTAGTATGTGGCCATGGTACCCCTGTACCAGTGATCATACCATTACAGGCCAGGCAGAGGTGTGTGAATGGATGACCTATGCTGGACATCATATACCGGTCGTTATGTGTTATACCTATCTACATGGCCATCCACATCCATATTGTCAGGCATGGTACATGTGTAGCACTAAGGGCTTATGTGTATACCTCTGGACTGTACAGACTGTGTCAGACCCTCCACATATACTGGCCAATATCTCTGCTGCAGTCCACAGTGGCATTACGTGCTAGCAGTGGTACTGTACACTGATGTCCTTTGGATGTCATTCAGTAACCAATGGCACACATGTTATAAGCAAATGTGACCTCTCACACATACCATGTCTGTGAAGACAATCCCAATGACAGTAGCAATAGTCTACTAGTATACCTGCTATACATACATGACATCCCCTGCAACTACGACACTGGGAACATACGAGCTGGGGTTGGCCTTCACTTCATGTCCAGGACATATGGTGGGAAAATATGTACATATACATATCCAGATAGCCAGATAAATGATTAAACATGTGTACTACACCCAACTAACACTGTCATGGCAGTCACCCACTAAAGATTCCCACATCATGTGTGCGTGGTCCCATTACATCTCCTGTGTGATGGGCATCCGTCCTGTGTGTGGGCAGCAGTGCTACTGACAACATGCAGCAATGCCCCATACAGGTGAACCAGCACACTCAGGGCAGCCACATATATGTAGGAGGATCAAAAACAGACAGACTGTGAGTTGTGTTATGTTTTGTACAGTACTGGTGTTACAGGGTGTTGGTGTACATACTAGTTTGCCATGGAATGCAGTCCATCTGCATAGCACACAGATGTGGGCCTAACCTCATGCCAACTGGAGCTGTGCCTATCATGTCTTGTCTGTCCACCACTCAGGTCTTTTGTCAGATAACACACTGGCAGTGTGTTTGTTGCATGTTACTGGTACATGGCTACATCCATGATTGTCTCTGCCATCAATTCCCTGACTAAGTTTATGTCACAGACTATCCTGTAACACCTGCACCTTGTGTAGTGTAGGGCAACAGTTGTCCACATATGTGGCTATATTCCAGCCTCTGTGAATCACCTACATACCAAGCTTTACACATATGTCATGATGTTGGTGGTTGATCCATAGTGGGCTGGGAGTATAACCCACTGCCATGTCTGCCATCGGTCCACTGCTGTTGTAACCCCCACACATATGGTGGAGCTGGGGCCATATATGTGTGGGTGCCACCTACACAATACATGTGTGCCCTCAAGCACTGCAGAGCCCAGTGTATGTAACAGTGGTATATGGCCCTGTATTATTGAGCCTAGGGGGGAGCACCAGAAATTACCTAGGCTGCTACAAAATGTGGGGGTATCAGGGCTGAGCTGCCTTAAGGTATCTGGCTGTACAGTATCATATAATTCACCTATATACACATTACTGACATGGATCTGGGTACTGCAGGACTACTGCTCCCTGCCATACAAACTGTTGTGTGTGTTGATGTGCTCGTGATGGTGTCAGTTATGCCATGTTATGTAGCAGTTACAACCCATGTGTTCATATGACAGCTATACCACCTACTGTGTTTGTACAGTGTGTAGATAGAGGCTGCTGAACTACACACCTGGAGTACATACTGTTGCTTGTCAGGTATCCTGTGGCCCAGTGTGTTTTTCCTGTTGTACAATCTGAATGGCTTGGCCTGGGCAGCAACAGCTGTGAACCTTTCCAGCCTACTGTATGACTGTAACTGGTCCACTGTAGCATAACTCTGTTGATATAGTTGTTAGTGTCTGAACAGCTATATGGCATGGCATGTAGAACTTTAATAGTACACTATGAAAGGTTTCTATGTCTGCAAACCTGTGGGTGTTGTTTTACCTATGACCTCTCTGTGGGTGTATGTTACAGGTAACGATTGTCATTTGTATGGGTGGCACATACAGTGTCCAGTCATTCAGGGGTCTACTGTAGGCATAGTGGCTGTTCCATATTGTGTGCACCTACCACTTATGTATCGTACTGTACATATTTCTGCGTGTGCATGTGTAGTCATGTATATGTATACACACACACACACACACACACATATATATATATATATATATATATATATATATATATGTATACTTGTATCTACATATCTGTGTCTGTGTATCTGTGTATCTGAAGCCTGGTAATGTTGATGGCTTCCACATAATACATCCCCCATGGAAGTCAGACTGCACTGCATGATATGTTACCAATATCAGCCTGACATCATACAGGTGGGATGTAGTACAGGTAACATCGTGTGCCCATGTTGTCACTGGCCTTGCATATGGGATCTCCCACACTTGGTAGTGTATTGCAGGGTGGATGTGTTTGGCTGGGGGGGATGCCTATTTGTACAACTCTTATAGTGTGTGTGGTGCCTCTCAACCCCATTAACGTAACATGTATCCTGTTACACTCCTCTCCCTACCAGCTACGTGTGCCTTGCAGTACCAGCACAACAGTGTTGTACCAATGGATCGGTAGCCATGGGAATCCCATTGAGGTCTGCCACGTGTGTGTATGTGTTCATGTGTGCATATCTGTAGGGTACACCAGTCCGAGTCCACATACTCCAATTACAAAACACATTGCCACACAGTAGTATGGATATTGGTGTTGTTGCACATAGGTGTGGCAATGCAATGCAACACCCTACTATGCCTGTAGCATGTGCATCATATGCATATCCCTATTGTACCACTGTTGTGATATGCAGTGGGTTGTTTTTGTGACATGGCCAATGTGTAATAGTGGGTATGTCAGAGTATCAAGATGGGTTCTAGTGAGTATGATATCCAGTGGGGGATGTGGGTGCTGTGTACACTGCCTTTACATATTCGTACACCTGGTATATGGCCCACGTACCACTCTCAGGTGGCCAATGTCACCATCACCCATACAGGTAACAGATAACAGGATACAGGCCAGTTATACATGTGCTGTGTGCAGCCTACCTGTAACACATTGGACACATGGACTAGTTAGTTAGCAACTATACAACCAGGTCTCTAAGATGTGTGTCTACCTGTTCTGTGTCAGTCAATATGTATATGATGGTATGACACACTATGTATTCTCCATATACAAACATTACATCCCCCATTACCATATTGTATGTGTCTGTGGATGGTCTGCATGTAGCACATGACCTGGTACACACCTCACCCTTCAGATGGTGTCATGTGTACAATGACAGCCACACAGTTCAGTATCTCTACACACCTGATTTGGGGTCTAGACACAGTGTTGCCAAGTAAGGACGTGTGTGTATGTGGATGGGCTGACATAAGGGTGCAGATTATACCTGTACCAGCAGGCCACCAGTCAAGTTTGCATGGCCAGTAACTGTTATACATACCTATGGCATGTGTGCAATTGTATACCACATATGTCACGGCCATGGTGTCACTACACTGACATACCCTTGTGGAATATGACTGTGGACCATCCTCCTGCTGACACATGTATGCCTACAGCACAAATGGATGACAGTATGGGGATATCAATTAGTGTTACCAACAGCTGAGATGCAGCATAGCTGAATGGCTACACTACTTGACATGTATGCAGTACACATTACCCCTGACTACATTGTATAATGCAGTACATTGTGGCACTCTATCAGAACCATGTTAGCCTGTCCCTGCATCGATGTTATGGATGACAGGGATGTGGCACAGGTATCATCATATGCACAGGGTGTGTGAACGTCATCTTAGCTGCATAGCTACACTACCTGACATGTATGCAGTACTCATTACCCCTAACTACATTCTACACTGCAGTACATTACAGTCACTGTGTGCATCAGAACCATGTTAGCCTGTCCCTGCATTGATGTTATAGATGACCGGGATGTGTCACAGGTATCATCATATGCACAGGGTGTGTTGCAGGTGTGCTGGAGGCCGAGGGTGGTCCAAACATGTGTCACCATGTGTGTGGGTGAGGGGTGTGGTTCCTTGATTGGGGTGTGGTGATGTGGTGTGTGTTGGTATGGGGTCGCCCTAGGTGTGGATGCATAGTGTGTGGGTATGCATGCACAAACTTCTGCCATGTGGCTGCCCTATATGGGTAATGTTGGACAGCTGCAGACCATACCTGTCAGGGTGTGCAGTTCACTGTCTCTGGCCATGGACACGCTGACTGTGCCTGCCAGGGTTTCCATGTGCACGTGCAGGTACAGACCTTGAGGTGCTACTCTCCCCTGATGATGACATATGTCTGCTGGAACCATGTCCCGCCTGGGACTGGCCAGGACCATGTGCATGTGGCCTGCTGTGGTGTGGTGTGGATAGCAGCCCCTGTAGTGTGCTGGGGCTGGTACTGCAACTACAGGAGTGGCTGTGCATCCTGGCATGTCCACGTTGACCATCAGCTGCTGGTGTCTCTGGCCTACGTACACACAGCCATCGCACCGCTCCCACCACACATTCTAGCACAGACATACCACAGTCGAGGAGGCCAACCAACTCACCCCACCATCTATCCATGACCTCGGTATATTCACGGAAGGCACCAGCGAGTTCATGGAGGTTGCCACTTACAGCTGCAAAAGCAGAACTCTGCATTCTCAGGCCCTGTCTGGTGTTCATTTTGATATGTGACTGTGCTCCATTCACTACATATGTCACACACCAGAGCATCATACTACAGTCTTGCTTAGTCCATGCCACATCTGCTGCACAAGCGACCCATCATGTGGACAACAGTACTACCTGGGTACACTCACTGATGTACTGTGGTAATTCCCCATTGCATTTGTAGTGCTGCATATTTGGGTACCCGGTTACCTATCTGCTGCTGGCAATATGATGTGTATACCTGGTATGTACTGCACCTACCAATTCATGCTCCATGCTACAGACCTTGTTATGCTATCAGGTATCCTGTGTTCATATACTTGACAGGTTGTCCTGGTGTTCCATGTCTCACTCCATGTACAGCAGAATCTCAAGGGGAAGTACTGCCATGTGGCCAATTCCACTATCACCTGTGCATACATGGAGACACACACACACACACACACACACACACACACACACACACACACACACACACACACACACACACTCCTACATGTGGAGTTGCACAACATTTGTGCACACAGTCCTCCCATTAGCCTTCTGTCAACATGAATTATATCTGGAGCTCAACAGCATGCAGTGCAACTATAGTGACATCATGCTAGTGGCAGTATACATGTGTGTGAGGCATGGGCTTTGTTGGTAGGTGATGGCCCTTCCCCTTGTTAACACTGCACCCATGTACAAAGTGTTACTGTGGACCTGTTCTGCACCCTGCCTTGTACTGTGCACCATACCTCGCGGGTATTGAAACCATTGATGCATCTATAGTACTGTGTCGGTTATGTCAACTCCAATGCTCACAGCCTCTATGTGTTGTAGCAACTCATACCTGGGATGATATGTGAACAGCTATCAGTCTTGGATGCCTGATGTCTGTGTTACAGATAACAACATCAGCAGTGCATGTATGACCAGTACATGACTATTACACTGACAACCAGCGGACCTTACCATGTTTGTGAGGGGTGTCCAGCATATGTCCCAGGCCTCTGCATGGTTGCAAGGTCTACTCATGTGCACATCCCTTAGAGTGCACACACTGTTGTCAAGAGTGCTGTGGGGTCAGGGTTATGTCTGCAACATTTACTTAACCTGATTGTGTGCAGCTGCGGCATTGGTGGTGTTGAGTCACACATGTCCCTACTGTAGGCCATGTGTCCTGCCACACGTCACATCCCTATGGACACATTGCACATTGACACGATGGCATGTGTCTGTTGTACCCTTCCGATACCCCAGCATGGTCTCTGCTGTGGTGCAATGCATTTCTCAGCAACAAAACATGAATGTGTACAGCATGCAGTATGGGTAGGTGTGATAGATGTGTGCATGGGGGATATCCCATAGCTATTACATGCCCAGTTTATCATCATGCATGAACACAAACCATACTCACTGGCTATGAGCTGCTGCCATGGTAGTATTCTGGAGAGAACTACATAGGAGTGCAAGAAAGCTGATGTTAATGGCCACAGCTGTGGCATTCATAACAGGTGAGTGCAGCATTACATTATATCAACAATAGAATTACACAATATTACAGCTTATACACAAATGTTTATTACTACTACACAGCAGCAGATTCTGTATATGACATCTCAGTTTTGCATGGACCTGTACAGATGCAGATGCATACACATGAGTGGGCATACCAATGTGCACTGGGGCCTTACCTGCATGCTCCTCAGCTGGTGTGTCGTTGCCACCCACCTCCAAGATGTGCCCTGCCAGGTGTTGATGCAGCAGGCAGACAGGTGCCACAAGGCTGCTGAGAAGCTCCTCCACATGGGTGAGGAGTGGATGGGCAGGTTGCCCACCCCCTGTTGCGAGGTGATCCCCTCTTATGGCAGCTGCATGCTAACATACATGGCAAAGCAGGTCGGTGCAATGATGCTGGACCTGCTCATAGCTGCGGTTATGCAGTCTGACATCATTGACCATATGGACTAGCTCGTTCCACAGGGCTGTCCTCTCCTGCTGGTTGTGGGCTGTCCGGCCAAAAAGCAGTATGTAGTGCTGTACCAGGTGGTCAATAATGATCTCTGTTTCAGCTGCACTGTATGCAGGAAGACGACTATGCAACATGTCTCCTGGAAGACATAAGGATGGAAACAGGTCTGAGCCACCCATACAGCAGGGTTGCCATAGTTCTTAATACACATATATGTCTGCCCCCACCATATCAGCTACAACAAACCATTCACAGACTGCAATTGTTATGTCAGCTGCTTACCTACCATTGGGACATATGTTGTATTGTACCAAGCTTTGTGCTATGTGTATGTGCCATGCTTTGTGCTATGTGTTTGTAGCCATGTTCCCTGTGGGGACACTCATCTTTGCTGGCCTGTTACAGGCTATTTCACCTGCATGCCATTGTCAGTGCCACTATATATATGTGTGTATAAATATACATCTATGTACATATATGTGTAGATATATGTTGTACATTGTTGATGTACCTATGTCTATATGAGTCTCTGTATCTGTACACATACACGTCACATTCTGTATCCAACAGATATGTGGAGTGCATACAGACATCTGGTCTGCATTCTGTAACCGTCTTTCATTCACAGCTGCATTGTTCTGCCTTGCTTTAACACAGACAGGTGCCACATGTGATCACAGGCTAACATTAGGGTGGTAACTATGGTGTGAGATTGCTGATATGCCTATTACACACCCATGGCATTTGTGCATGCTACATTACACATTAACATGACTGTCCTGCAAGTGGTGTGCTCTGACACCCATGTGTCTATCATGACGGCAGTATATCCACCAACAGCTATTGTTCACACTAACATAATACAGATATTATGGCTGACATCTTTGTCATTCATTGCTGATCTGCACAGTTGGCGGGTATGTCCCACTGCTTACAGTGACAGACAGTATTGTCCAGAGCAGTTGTTCAGCGGGACATCATTACAGGGACAACTACAGATGGCACATATCAAACATTCTACATCATATATCCTATTAATCTATACCACATACTACATCAAATTACATACAGTTATGTTTTGTCGCCTGTAGTTATTTGTTTCCCACTGTGTGAGTTCTGTTTTATAAGTTTTCTCTCTCTCTCTCTCTCTCCCTCTCCAGTAGAGCAAATGAGTTGGTTTGAATGGATTTCAGCATGGCTTTTGTAGGTGATGCACATGATCAGGTGATGGGCTCTGCATCAATCAGTGTGCAGCAGTTGCTGACTGTGTGCAGCCTGCTGTGTAGTGATTCTGTTGACCATTGTCATGGCAACCCAATACTATAAATTGCTCACTCATGTGGGCGTTGTCCCTTCACCTTTCCAGTATGGAGGACATCCTTCCTGTATGTGGGCAGCAGTGTTACAGATGGCAGGTTGCAGTACCTATTACAGCGGGGCTTGCAGACACAGGACAACTACTCAATCTTAAGAAGTTCCAGACCTACAGACAGAGTGAGTAGTGTTGTTATGTGCTTTGTATATTGCTGATCTTGCAGTGTTTGCAGGTACATAGTAGTTTAGGATGGAATGCAGTCTGTCTGCATAGCTCTCAACAGTGGGCCTATCCACATGATGGCCAGTGGATTGTTTTTGCCTGTGCACCACACAGGTCTTGTCCTAGATATATCCCCGGCAATCTAATCTGTCTGTTGTGTGCTATCAGTACATGGCTACTTCCAGTTGTGTTCCTGGTGTGTTATTCCTGCATAAGGGTATGTTGCAATGAATCCTGTAACACCAGCAATTTGCAGGGTGTGTAACAGCAATATTACAAGTATGGCCCTGTGTTCCTGCCTCTGTCCTCCACATATATGGCTGGCTTTGTCCTGCTGTAATATGGATAGGGGTTGTTCGATATTGGCCTATCATAATTTACTGCTAGTATTCTTGCTATCATCCCAGTCATATCGTGGACTCCCATGACATTTGTTGGTCAGGGTCCATACATGTGACAGATACATAGACATTATCACAGGTAATAAATGTCCCCCTAGGCCTTGACTACAGGGTGTAACTGGCGGCTGCTGAACTACATCTGTTATTGTTTATTGTTACCTATCTTGATGGCAAATCCTTTGTCTACAGTTGTACAAATCGACAGGCTTGGCCTGGACAGCATAGTATGTTATATATCTGCACTGTCTACCTCTACTTTTCTGTGTGGGCCTTGCATTCCTCACGGATTAAAAAAGTCCAGATCTATGTGCTGTTGGTAATGGCATACATTATTGTAAAATACACCATTAAAGGTTGTCTGTGTATACATATCTGTATGTCATCTCATGTCCTTTGAATAGTGAGTGGGGCTATATGTAATTCAGTACTCCTGTTCAAACGTAAATGTCATTTATTAGGTTATACAGCAAAACAATGTTGTTATACCGATTTCACATGGAAAATAGAATGTGCTGCAGTGGGGCGTGAACTGAAAATGTGTGCACGTTAGGCGGATGCTCTGCCCACTACACTATTGCAGTTCTGCATAATTTGCATATTTCTACCTTAATGTCATACCCATGCTCCCTTTCCCTGGCCCCCGAGCTCCACGTACACAGCATCCATCCATTCTCCAGTTGCTAGCCCTGCCATACCACACCTCCACACATTTCCCTTTCTGCACATCTTGGTACTCCTCCATTTTACTGTCTCAATGCAACCCTCTGCAGGCTTTTCATCTGTTTAGTCCACATACGCTCGAGTCTTCCCTTCATCCACCTCCGATACTGGTGGAAACATCATTGTGACCCACAAAGTCAGGTGCATCCCGGCAGGGACGGACCTGTTGTTGTGTCACGAGTAGACTTTGCTGGTCTACACTGTTTCTCCCACTGGTAGCATCCTGCCACGGCTTTGAGAAGCAGCGGTTTGCTCACACACCAGACCAGCCTCATCTCCCACTTCTGCTGATGAAACACACCCCCACGGCATGCCCTGTTTTCCATTCCTCTCTTCAGTATTATACAAGACTACTGTTCTCACAGTATGCGTGGACAGGCACTGTTCTTTGATACTCATAGACTGCTCAGAATACTGTGACTGAGCACTGTGCACATGTTTGCTGGTATTAATGTACATACTTACATACATTTCCTATACTGTTGACTGACTGTGCCTGATGATATGTTTGTGATAACAGTAGCTGATTGTATATCTGCCATGCCTTCGTGGTAACTCACTTGGACTATAGTGTGCAGGGGTGGGGCCTGGGAGTGCTGATTATGTTGTTACTGACCACGATGAGGGCTGTGGGCTACAGTGCGCCTAAGGCACTGCAGGGGAAGTGTAGCCAGGTATGCTGTGGTGTGCGCTAGGCTCAGACTTGCTGACCTTCAGTTATGGCGTCTTACACTGGGTTGGCCTTCACATTGCTTAATCAGTGTGGGCATTGCTTACCGCCACCCAAACAGGCGTAATCCCACTTGCTGCCACATCCCCCCATGTTATTTCATGTACATGTCGGTATTATACATGCTTAAGTCATGTGTACATGTCAGGTATGACTGTTCTCGAAGGTCAGTGTAAGGTTAAGTGGGATTTTTAGTTTAGCATTTCTGGATAGGTTACACTCAGGCATTTGGGTTAGGTTTAGTTATGCCATACCTGTGTTGTAGAGTAGATGTGAATAGTGAAGGTGTAGGCGGGTAGGTGGAATGGGGGACATTTTAACTGTATAGTAAGCCATTCAACTGATTGGTGGGGGAGCAGTAGTGCAGGTTTGCAGGGTGTTGGGATATGTATGCGAGGCAGGACATGATGTGTCAGTGTTAGTAGTTGGTGTAGGGGTATGGAGTGTTGGGGGGTGGTGGACTTCACCAGGTGGTGAGCAGGTGGTGATCCAAGTGTGCATGAGGTTTCTCTTCATGTGTTATTTACATGTGTAGTCTGGGACAGCTGCGGTAATACACCTGGGTTGGGGGTTCCATATTCTGCCAATATAGTTGTGTGGAGGGTGTCACCTACTTGTGACTATGAACATTACTACGAATGAAACAGGGGTCGATAGGTAAGTGGTGTTATTGGGCCACACAGAGGGGCTGATAGTAGGGGACATGTCCAGGAATGTGCAGGACGGCTGACAGGAAGGTCCACAGATGGCCATTTTTTCTACAGTGACAGCTGCGAATATACCCTTCTTTTGGGGATAGGTCTGGACACTCACACCTCTGGGTGGGGGTGAGGACAGCAATAATACCTTGTGATGCCAATTAGTTCTGCTTACATGCCTACAGTGGGGTGTTGTGACCATGTGTTCTTTGGTGTCATTTTGTGGGTTTGCAACAACACATCTGGTTATTCCGCCCATTGCCCTGCAAACTAGACATTGCTGCTGTGGGACTCGCACCGGGCGTTGCTGCTCGTTCAGTGTTGGGTCTGCCCAATGTACACTATTGCTCACATCCCTGGGGCTGTCCGTATAAACCCACATCAGCCATCACCTGCACACCTAGACCCATAACTAGCTACCCATAGTTCCCTCACCCGCACCTCCTCTACAGCACCCATCCTTACTCTGGGTGCAGGTCGGGTCTGAACACACCACTACACTCTGCCCACTCTCCACTTCACAGGACCCATGTTGTACGTTGTCTCAACCCACGGGTCATCAGGCTTCTCCTTCCTTGTATTCTGGGTATGTACACACCCCAGCCAGAATGGTCATCGCATCGGCTTCCTTTGGTTATATGTCAATTATTGGGGTGTCTTGCAAGGGGCGCTCCTGTCTGTGTTCCAAGATTAAATTTCATGGGTGAACTCTGTACCCCCCTTGGTTGTATCCTGCCTGTGATCTGGGGAGCAGTGGACTATTTACATTGTTTGTGGGTTTGTGTATATGTTTCCTCTGTCTGACTGGGAGGGGGGTCATGCTACATGCCAACCAGGCTGTATACATACATGGACCAGTAGGTTGTGCAAGCCTGATGACCCATGGGCCGACAAAATGTATGACATGGGTCCTGACAAGTGGAGAGTGGGCAGTGTGTAGTGATTTGGTTAGACCCCACCTGCACCCACAGTAAGCATGAGTGCTGTAGAGGAGGGGCAGGTGGGGGAACTATGGGTATGCAATTATGGGCCTAGGCATGCAGGTGTTGGCTGGTGCAGTTGTATTAGGACCGCCCCAGGGATGTAAGTAATATTATGAATTGGGCAGAGCTTACACCCATACCTCCCAACCCCTAAGAGCAAATCCACTGGACAGAACCTAAACCATTGGGGGAACAAATAGGGACAGAAAGCATATATTCCACTTACAACCTTAGAAAGCTGCTAGAATAATAGGTTATGCATTAGCATGACTCGGCTGAAGGATGTGGGATCCTAAACCCAATTACTTGTTTGTATTTAATGGTGTCAGTTCCCAGGTATTTGCCAGACAGGTGCAGATTGTAAGAGGAACACACCAAAAGTATGAAGCAAACTCTGGATAGGCCACAGATTCTGTACAGTCGACAGGCCTGCTTATGCCTAATGGGCAGCCATTCCAGATATGGGTCCCACCACAACACAGTTCTATCAGCCCCTGTTCCATTTCTATTAATGTCTATGGGTACACATAGGTGACACCCTCTTCCACCACTATATTGCAAGTATATGGAACCCCAATCCACATGTAGTATCACAGCTGTTCCACAGGACACATGTAACTAACACATGAAGGAACACCACAAGCACACCTGGAGCAGCACAGGCTCACCACCTTGCAATCCCCCCACCTCACACTCTATACCACTACATCAACTAGTGATACTGACACCTCTTGTCCTGCCTCGCATACAAATCCCAACATCCGACATACCTTCCCTTTTGCTCCCCATCCAATTATACCTTCGGGCTACTATACAGTTACAATGTCATCCCCACTACCTACCTGCCTACTCCCTAGCTATTCGTCTGTACTGTACCACACAAGTATGGAATAACTACATCTACCCCGAATTCCTGCATGTAACCTACCCAGACCCACCTACAAATGTTCTACAGTGCCTTTGTCACCCTGTAGCCAACAGCTGTTGTTGTGGCCATTAACAAAATAATCTGCACTGCCAGGTTGCCATCCTCCGACCCTGCATACTATAGTTAACGTGAGTTCTACTTAGCTGTGGTGGATGCACATTCAGCTGCTGTGATCACAAACACATCATCCAGCACAAGCATCCAACAGTATAGGAAATGTATACAAAAGAAAAAACAATGACTAAACCTTAAAATACAAATTCTACCAGGCGGAAACAAACTGGTAAAAATGGCATGGACTGTTTATTAAAAAGGCTGTCGTTTTTCCCTGATAGAAGGGGTGAACTAGTTAAAACTATCATTGACTTAAAATTGTGCGTTAGGAAATTGAACTTGGCAGTCTCTTTAGGTAATACACCTGCCCTTTGTAACACCTTGAGAGTTTCAAGTGTATTTAACCCACCGTTGAATTGTGTTCTAAATATGTTTGAAAAAGTTTGTGAAATAGATCTAAGGGCTAGATTGAACATTAGTGATTCTAGTAGTAAAAAGATAAGTAACATCTCAAAAAATGACTTGGATTTTATTTCACTCTTGTATGACTGTAAGGTTAGACTTATGAAGCCAGATAAGGGTGGGGGTCTGGTATTCATGGATGAATACTTATATGACAGCAAGATGTTAAATCATCTGCAGTCTGATGTATATTTGATTTCCAGTCTAAACGAGATACATGTAGCTTATAGGAAAATTAGGGGGATTTTGGACGATTTGTTTTTGGAAGGTAGTATTGATTGTAACACCTTTCATTTCCTATCCATGCCAGCCCCCAAGATTCCCACAGTATTTGGTACACCAAAAATTCACAAAAACTTACTAGTTCCTCCACTTAGGCCAATAGTTGATGGGAGAGGATCCATTACTTATGCTTGTGCCAAGCATGTTGATGGGATACTTAAGCCGATGATACATGGTGAACCCCAGATTTGCAAAGATTCCTGGGATTTTTTGGAGAATCTCAGTAAAATTGAATATAATACAGAGTATGTTTTTCTTGTGGTAGATGTAAAAGATCTTTACACGGTGATCCCCCACCAGTTGGGTATAGATTGGACTAGGAATTTTATGCTGGCTAAGAGCGCCTCTTCCATGCAGATGTATGTTGTGGAGACTCTTTTAGAATTGGTCTTATCTAATAATTTTTTAGTGTTTAAGAATCAATTCTTTTTACAAAATACCAGAATAGCTATGGGTTCACCATGTGGGTGTAGCTTTGCTAACAGTGTCATGGCGTTTTGGGAACATCAATTTTTGTTCAACAATGAAATGTATCAACAACATGTAACTTGGTATACTAGATACCAAGATGACATGTGTTTTATCCGGAAGGGCCCACCAGACTTAATACCTGACTTTATAGACAGCATTTCCATTATGACTAACTTCTTGGAGTTTACATATTCTATGAGTATGGACGAAATGAATTTTCTTGACGTAACAATATGTAAGGATAAGGTTAATAACAAGTTTAAATCTCTGATCTACAGAAAACCAACCCACTCTAATTATCTCCACTTTTCAAGTTGCCATCCCCTCCACCAAAAAAGAAGTGTGGTTAAAGGGCAACTCGTTAGGGCTGCCAGGATGATATCAGAGGAGGCTGATTTTGTTAGTGAATGTGACAACATAGGTAAAATGTTCCTGTGTAGAGGCTACCCAGCCAATCTAATCAAACAGTTACAAGATGAAGTGCAGGCCAAAAGATATAATGGGCATTTTATGTCCCTGCTGGGAGGTGCATTGTTGGATAGGCCATCCAAGTTAAACATGAATAACAACATGTTGACATCATATAGGATAAACTTTCTTTTTACATATTGTACGGATTATCAAGCCATTAGGGACATCTTAGTTAAAAATTGGAATATCATTCTAGAAGATAGAGTGTTGGCCAAAACATTGGGTACACATCCAGTTTTTGCATATAGAAGGGGCCTTAATTTAAAAGGGATTGTTGAAAAAAGTAGGGCTACCAGTAAACAAAAAGTAGTTGGTATGCGAAAATGTGGAATGTGTCCTCAATGTAAGCATGTTTCACCTGGTAACAAAATTAATATCAGTAAGCTAAGTATTTCCATTAATGGTAACTATAACTGTGAATCATGTGGAGTTGTTTATGTTGCTGTATGTGAGAAATGCCCCTCTTTTTATATCGGTAAAACTGAGAGGAAGTTAAGAAAACAAATTTATGAGCATCTATATGCCATAGGCAGGAAGGATTTGACTAATGCACTTGCTAGGCATATTTTGGAATATCCAGAACATCGTTTTCTGTTTACTGTTGTCCATCAGGTCAACATTGATGTTAGAGGGGGTCCGTGACAGCTCTATCTAGAAGAGCAGGAATTGTTCTGGCAAATTAGAACATCAGCACAGATACCTCCAGGGCTGAATGATGTTGCTTCCATTAAGTGTATTCTAAAGCTAAAAGCCTTATGTAGATAAGTAATCAGGTAGTGAGGGTTGATTATCAGGGTTAGTTAAATATTAGTTCATGTGTTATATTATATTGAATTATTTATATAAAAACTCATTTATAATTTAATGTAATATGTATAAATTAAGCTGAATTCGAACTGGCAATGTATAGGTGTCTTTCCTTATTTGATGAGGGTTTTATTTAATATATATATATTTTTTTCTAATTTTCTATTCCTATTTTCATGTTTTGTGATAGGTCTCTTATTTGTAGTGTAGTTTATTGGTAGTGGACACTTTTTATAATGGATTTTTACAATAGCCATTTATAATTATTGTTTATAATTGTGCTTTCTACATAAAAATAAGCACATTTAATATTAATGTCGTACAGGTTTAACTAACCTGGTTTTTTATTGGTTAATTGGTTAATTTATTTATGAGTTAAATGATGAATGATTTTATTTAAGTGTTGCAGGATGTCATGATTTTTGTACTTTGTCTGATGAAGGCTGTGTATTATTGCAGCCGAAAGCACTTACTTTAATAAACAGTCCGTGCCATTTTTACCAGTTTGTTTCCGCCTGGTAGAATTTGTATTTTAAAGTATAGGAAATGTATATAATTATGTAGATGTATGCGCGTGTGTATGTACAGATATAATATATACATATATATATATAATATATATATCTATGAAGAATGAACATCGTGACAATAAAGCATACAAAAAGAATGAGAAGGAAAACAACAGCAACACCTGTATTATGTTGTGCTGTCATCTTATGTCATATCAAGCTGGGCAGGGGGTGAGCAAATCATTGCTTCTCAAACCACAGGCAGGATACTACTAGTGGGAGTAACACTGTCCACCTGCTAAGTCTACCTTACAAACAATTACAGGGTAGTCCCTGGTGGGAGTACCCAAAAATTGCAGTTTGTTTGGACTTCCGGACATTACACAAGCCAGGGAAGTATGTTCAAGGACTAAAAGGTTGGGAGAGCCTGATGATAGATGGGTGGAGACAACATACATGTAGGGTCCCTAATGCTGGGGAGAGGTCAATGTGTGGAGGTGTGTTATGGCTGGGATAGCAATTGGAGAATGGATGGTTTGTGTGTATGTGGAACTCGGGTGGGGTGGAGGAACCATGGGTAGGAAATATGGATCCAAGCGTGTCAGGGTTGGATGGCCCAGTTCTAATTGGACTGCCTCATGGAGGTCAGTGAGTTTGTTATAAATATATATGCATACATACATACATCTATATGTAGACGTACATTCCCTGTACCACATTCATTCCTTTTGCAGACATAAATAACATAAAAGTGCCCCTACAAACCTCGACAGTAGATAGAATAATAGGTTGTGCATAACCATACATGTAATGGGTTCTTAGGTAGGTACTAGGCTATCTGCTGAAGGTCATTTATAAGCCTAGGCAAGGTGTGTTGGCTCACGCCGCCCCATTTATCAATTTACTGGGCCTCTGTCAAGCAGAGCTATTGAACTGATCCCAGTATGTCCCAATCTTTGACCCCCCCCACTCTCAATTATATTAGGCTTTGGCTAGACTTCTTACATTAAGAGGTTGAGAGGTATGATTCTCGTGTATGTTTAGTTGTGTTGTTTGGCCTATAAGGCTCATGTCATGACTGAATGGAGTCCTGCCTCGTTGGAACAGTCTGTATACTCGGTTAACAGATGTTAAATAAACATTTATTCATAGTCCAGTACAGAAAAGATGGTGACCCCCCTTCTCTGCACTGTGGCTTATATATCCCGATTCAATTTCATGCCAAATGCATGGCCTTTGTAACAGTGCAGGCCTTACTTAGACTGTCATGAAATGGTTGTTATTTATATATATATATATATATATATATATATATATATATATATATATATATATATTTATGTCTTTGTGACATTTCCACAATTCTGCTGGGATATAAATTTCCAAGGCAAAATAAGCTGTTGTTTTGTTTCCATTGTATATTGCAGTACTATAGTATTAGAGTTACGAAAAGATAGAGGGAAGGGATGAATCTGCAATAATTCAGAGTTGTGTATTTAGTTTTGAAGTTAGTGCTGTTCTGAAAAGAATAAAATGTGAGGACTTTCCCATTATGAAATATTTGAATCATTTCTGTGATTTGCCGGCTATGTCAACGCCAATCACTAAACCGGTCCTATTTGTAATATAATGTTGCCGAACTCGTACATCATTGGTTTACATGTGTAACGTGTGCATCATCATATAGTCTTAGTTATCAATTTATTTTAGTGTCTTGTTAACTGGAGTAATGAAGTAATGAAGTATAGAGTCTAATCATGAAATAAATATATGTGTGTCTCACGTAGGACAACCCAAACATTGGGAATAATGTCCTAGTGGTCACTCATGTCACCAATGTTTGTGGACTAAAAGGTCGGGATGTCTGAGGATACTTGGAATGAGTCAACCCATGGGATGGGTCCAGAGGAGTAGGGAGTGGCCAATGTGTAGTGGTGTGGATACACCGTGTTTCCAACTGGAGAATGGATGACTGATGTGTCAGTGACGTGTTGGGGTGGTTGTTTGGGGAACTAGGATCCATGGGTATATGGGTATATATGCAAATGAAGCAGCACAGCAATAGTGTAGTGGTTAGAGCACCCGCCTAATGAACAGGCATTCCCAGTTTGAGTCCCACTGCAGCACATATCATTTTCCATGTGAAAGCTGTATATGAACATATTTGTACATCTTTTTGCCGTAAAACCTACATAATAACATTTAAATGTGAACTGGAGTACTGCATGAAATGCACATGTAAAGTGTCAGTGTCATCATGTATTTAGGCAGTAGTAAGCAGGTTTAAGCACAAATAAGCAGTAGTAAGCATGTTTAAGTGTGTTTGCATGGGGATAAGCACTGCTAAAGTCAGGTTACAGTTTCTTGTACTCAGTTACCTGTTGAATTGCTTAACCTGTGTAGGCATTGCTTAGCTCCACGCAAACCAGTGCAACCTTGCTTATAATTGCTTAAGAGTGCCTCGATCACTCTGCAGTCAATGGCCCTTGTTCTGCTCAGCAACAAAATAAACTGCCTCTCCAAGGCTCGAACCCAGGACCCTGCACTCAATACACAAAGTGCTGTACCACTAAACCATGGCAGATATACATAACCTGAAGTTTGAACAAACATACCCTGCAGCACAATCAGTCAACAGTACAGGTCATGTATTATTATGACACCACATAACCCGTTAATGCAAGAAGTCTGGACAAAGTATGCCACACTGTGGGTACAATTGGGGCTATATGTCAAGTAATGCTCTGTTACACTCAAATTGTTGTTAGATACACAGTTATATGTATTAGAACACATATGTCGAAGGAGATGAAGTCTGAAACACAAAAGTGTTGCCCCTAGTTACTGACTTCAATGCTGCAATCATCCATGATAATTGCCAAGTGAATGAGGAACAGGCTAAAATATTAGCCAAACATGCATGGACATATGGACAGATATATCTGCAAATGTAAACAGAGAGACAGCTATATTTAGATATATATATTAATGTATGACTCACAAATAATCATAAAACAGCACTTGCATATATATACATACATATGTTCATATGTATGTATATGTGTTTATATATATATATATATATATATATATATATATATATACATACAGATGTATATATCTATAGAGAGACACACACACACACACACACACACACACACACACACACACACACACACACACACACACACACACACACACACACACACACACACATATATATATATATATATATATATATATATATATATATATATATATATATAAATAACCATATGAGATATATATAGGTACATACACATATACACACACTAAGGGTATCGGTAGCCATACATATGTAGAAGTAGTGTGGAAGTACTGGGTGCAAAGTATATCCCTCAGCCACAAGCCCCTCAACTGGCACCTGTGAAATGTGTAGTGTGGCAACCATTCATAGAAATAAGAATACTGACATTAAACATATACCCACCCACAAATCAAAGGACATGACAGGACACACAGGTATGCATACATAGATAACCTGTATTCCTGTACTATACAATAATGTATGCCAGTACTGACACCACATAAGGTTTGAAATATGTAATCAGGCATAAATGCAAGGCCCACATAAAAAAAGTAGATGCAAGCAATGTGTATATATACCATACTATGCTGTCTAGGCCAAGGCCTTCAATTAGTACAACAGTAGTAACAGGATTTGCCTTCAGGATACATAACAATCAACAATTACAGATGTAGTTCAGCAGACTCCAATTACACCCTAGGGTGGGAGGTTGGCATAATGGTTAAGGTGTTTACCTTACAGGCACAAGGTACAGGGTTTGATTCTCACATTGGGCAATTGGCTAGGCTTATAATGGTCCACAAGGGTAGTTAGCCTAGTACTAATCTATGAACCTATGAATCTACGTAGTCAAGCGCTAGGGGGAAGATAGCCCTTGTGTTAATGTCACAGTATCCTGTACATATCATTGCTTAACCTAACACCTCACTATCACACTGAATGACCCTCGTCTTAACAGTTATATCACTGGAAAGGTGCCACAGCTTTGGTTAATGGCATAGAACCCCCCATAAAAGGCTGTGCAAGGGCAAGGAACACTGTGTACCACACACTTACCTCAGGAATGTACAAGGGAACAAATGTGTTCACCAGCTGTTGCCCCCATATATATGGACATGGCCTAATGGTTGGTATGAGAGTCCATGACATGACTGGGATGATAGCAGTAATGTTAGGGGTAAATAATGATAGGCCATTACCTAACAACCCTTCCTGTATCACAGCAGGACAAAGACTGGCATAAATGTGGAGGACAGGGGCAGGAACATAGGGCCATATTTGCATTATTGTGGTTACACACCCTGGAAATTGCTGGTGCTACAGGATTTGTTGCAGCATACCCTTATGCAGGGATATGACATTGAAATATGAATGGATGTTGCCATGTACTGATTGCACTCAACAGACAGAATGCCACAGATATATGTGGGACAATAACTGTGTGGTGCACAGACAAAACCTAACAGCCAATCACCCTGGTATCATACTGATAGGCCTACAATAGAGAGCTATGCAGACAGACAACATTCCATGAAATAGTACCATGTACACAGAAACCCTGTAAGAACAGCAAGATACATTGCACACAATAACATTACTCATACTGTCTATAGTTCTGGAACCTTACCCAAATGTGGATGTGGCCTGTGTCTGCAGGTTCTGCTGTAAGAGGTATTGCTACCTGCTGTATGTAACACTGATGTCCACACATAGGAAGGATGTCTTCCATACTGTAAAGGTGAAGGGACAATGCCCACAGAAGGCAGCAATTTATAGTGCAGGGTTCCCATGACAGTGGTTATCTGAAGTACTACACAGCAGGAAGCATGAAATTAGCAACTGGTGGACACTGACTGGTGCAGAAACCACCACCTGATCATGTGCAATACCAACAAAAGCATGCTGCAATCTATTCAAACCAGCTCAATCACTCTACTGGAGAGACTGAGAGAGAGAGAGAGAGAGAGAGAGAGAGAGAGAGAGAGAGAGAGAGAGAGAGAGAGAGAGAGAGAGAGAGAGAAGAGTCAAGAAGGCTCACAAAACTCAGTGTTACAGTGGAAACAACATAACAGGTATGTGAAACAGATATGCATTTACGGGTATGTAGTATATGGCATAGATTAATAGGATGTATACTGTGAAAGGTTGTATATGTGCCATCAGTACATGTTCCTGTAATGATGTTGTGCTCAACATCTGCACTGGACAGTAGTATTAGTCCCTGTGGGTAGTGGGACATACCTGTCAAATGTGCAGACCAGCAGTGAATGGCAAGGCTGTGACCCATAATATCTGTGTTCTGTAAATTACTGTGGTCAATGGCTGGTGGGAGTATTAATACTGCCATGATAGACACATGGGTGAGAGACCAGACCACCTGCAGGACAGTCATGTTAGAGTGTAGCATAGCATGCCCACACTGCCATAGCAGTATACTATGCTTATCTAAAGTTTGTCACCATATATACCCCCATAATGTTAGTCTGTGTTCACATGTGACACCTGTCTGTTGCAGCAAGGCAGAGCAGTTCAGCTGTGAAGTAAAGAGGGTATATGAGTTTGGTCCAGATGTTCGTACGCACCCCACATACAGATACATATATGTGTGATACATATTCACAGCTGTGTATGTGTACAGAACCTCAGACAGTTATACATTTATATAGGTATATAAACAACACAAAATTATAGCTACACATATATGCACATATGTATATACATATATATATATATATATATATATATATATATATATATATATATATATATATATATATATATATATATATATATATATATATATATGTGTGTGTGTGTGTGTATACATACAGATATATGTGAGTGTGTATGTCGACATATATATATATATATATATATATATATATATATATATATATATATATATATAAAAAGATATATATATATATATATATGTGTGTGTGTATAGCTATATATCTAGATACATATATATATATATATATATATATATATGTGTGTGTGTGTGTGTGTGTGTGTGTGTGTGTAGATATAAAAATATATATACATGGCAATACATTTTCCCTGCCATGACATGTGTAAGAGAACATCACACATTAATACACAACATACCTACACACCAGTACATGGCTGCAAGATGGAGTGTGGAGTGAGGTGTGTAACCCATGATGGGAACACATTGCAATTGTATAGGATGGTGGGGTATATATGTTGGTGAAGTGTATTAGGCACATATTGGTATGTAGGTCTTTTTGGGTGACAAATAAGACAGCATACAGGGCTGGTATATGGCACATGTGGTGGTTAAACACTGTGAACATGTAGTTACATTTGGAATGTGGAGGCCATTCAGCCCCCACATGGGAACAAAGGGAACATGGCGGCCATCCTTGGACAGTCACGACAGCATCTACATGGACATAAAGGTGCCTGGGCTGAGTGCTGTGCAGGAGGGACATGCATGTTGAACTGTGTGTATGTGTACTGCATGCCTCTAGGTGATTTAGCACATATCCCATGTCACTGTGGACCTCCCTATGCCCAACACCCATGACCTACCTGGGTGACAGACACATGACTGTGTGTGCTCCATGGGGGGACACCATCCCCTGAGGTGGTTCCACATGAAGGTAGTGATGGAACAGTAGAAAATGAGGCTCCATGGTGGGCCATGGATGTGATGTGAACTGGTAACATGCATATTAGGTTGGAGTGGTGTTCCTGCTGGCAAATAACCCCTACACATACTGGTGTGTAACTGTCATGGAACATGTGTGGGCTGTAATAGTCTACACAATCCCAGAACATGTCCAACAGCATGCATAGATATTCCCAATACTACAGAATGGTAAATGGGTAGCAATCACATAGCAGGCCTACCACATGCATATGTGGAAACATAATGGCAGTGACAATGGCATGCAGGTGAAATACCCTGTAACAGTCCTGCAACTCTAGTGTCCCCTCAGGGAGCATGTCTATAACTACATAGCAGAAGGTGTTGTACAATACAATGGTACACATACCTGACACATACCAGTAGTGTATTGTGAACATTATGTTGGAGCTGATATGGTGGCAGGAGACTGATATGTGAATTGTATTATGGTAAACTTGGCATATGAATTACTTGGACATATTTCCATCATTATGTCTTTCAGGGAGTATGGCACATCCGAGAAACCCTGCATACAGTGCAGCTGAGGAGGAGATTGTCATCACCAGCATGATCCACAACTATAATTTGCTCTTCTCATGGACAAGCATGGACCAGCAGGAGAGAACAGCCATGTGGACTGATGTGGTTCGCAGTGTGAATGAGGTAGGGTTGCATAGCCGAAGCTATGAGCAAGTCCGCCACCAATGTAGTGACCTGCTCCAGCAAGTACGACATGCTGCTGCCATGCGGGGTGACCACCTCGCAATGGGGGGGGGGCATAACTTCCATCCCCCCTCACCAGAGTGGAGGAGCTGCTCATCAGCCTGGTAGCACCTGCCCGTCCACAAGAGCTCCAGACCTATATGGTCATGGAGGTGGGTGCTACTCTCACACCACACATTGAGCATGCACGTAAGGTTCCAGGGCATATCAGCAGACTACTGTATTGTATGCATCTGTACAGGAAGGCCATTTATGTGTAAGATGTGGGGCATGTTGCTGTGTAGTACCAATAAGCAGTAATGCATAAACTGTAGTACTGTGGCCATCAGCTGTTGTTATACTGTAATATTGCAGCCACCCTGCAGCAATGCCACAGCTGTGGTCACTGACATCAAACTCTATCCCATGTCACTGTAGGTACCCCTGGGATACCAGCAAGGCAGCGGCCAGATGTCGGTGTGTATGGTTTACGGTTATGCTTGGCAATTCACTGTGCATGTCATAGCTAAGGTGTAGGCCATGCACACATCTAACACACCTACCCATAATGCATGCTGTACATGTGCACTGACACAGCACACACCTCACTCATGGGATAACCAGCCTCAAACACATGCAATACACAGTCCATCTCAGACAACTGTGGCTTCACTCCAGTGCACATTGCCCAGGCATAGCTGACATCTGCCCAATATACACAGCTGTGTCATACACAGCGTAGTTGAACATGCTACATATAATGACATCCTACTCCCTCTGCTAACACACGCTCAAGGGTCCGAAACCTAATCAACATATTACACAGAACAGGAGGGATAGGTCCCTGTCCTGGGGAATCACCACACTCTGGAACGGACTACCCATACATGTCAGGCAATGCTACTCATTGGCCCTCTTGACAGGAACACTTGCCAATTGGATGGGGAATGGGGAATACACCCTGGGTAGCATGTGTGTGCCACAGCCTGACAGGGGCATAGGGGAATAACATTAGTGGGTGGTGCATGGCAGGGAACCCCTGTGATTAGGCATATGTAGGCCTCAGGACCAATAGAACAGTACTCACCTATGAACCTCTGTGTACCACAGGCAACATCAGCCAGGGCCCAATCATGGTCAATAATGGCCTCTACACTCACCATAGGTACAGTACAATGTCTATGTGGTTGGTTTAATGGTAATCTACCACTCATACATGCATCAATGATTATGACTTATGTGAATACACATCAAGCAGTCACTAAACACATGTATCCACGCATGATCCAGGAACACACAGAGGCTGTGAGCAGCAACGGAAACACACCTGTCACACAGAGACACATCCTGCAATGGTGTGCACACCTGTGAGGTATGGTGCACAGTACATGCCAGGGTGCTGAATGGATGCACAGCAATGCTGTGGACATGGGTGCAGTGGGTTCCAGGGAGAGGTCCATCACCTACAGACAGAAGCCGTGCATCACAGCCATGTATAATGTTGGTAACGGAGATTGACTACAGTTGCACTGCATGCTATTCAGCCCCACATGTCCTGCATGCTGACATGTGTGTATTCACAGGTATGTGTGTGATACTGTACTGCAGCATTGCCTGCTATTGTGTATGTTATGGGGTTGCGGGAGCTGTCTGTAGGTGCGGTCTGGTGTAGTTTATGGGTTGCCATGTATGTTGATTGCATGTGTGTACATTTGTGTGTCTGGCCATGTCTGCACACATGTGTGTGTGTGTGTGTGTGTGTGTGTGTGTGTGTGCATGTGTGTGTGTGTGTATTTACTGTTTAGTGGTGTTGTACATGGCTTACTGTGTGTTCCCTGTTTTCCCCTCACAGGTGGTGAGGTGGGGCTGGGTCCCCCCCCCCGCAGGGAATCTGAGGTCACTGATACAGACAGTGACCATGAAGATAGGTGTGTTGAGGCACAAGAAGGGTCACCAGGGGCTGCAGCTGGGCCACCAATTGACAACCCACACGTATCCACACCATCCACGCACACAGTCACACTGCCTCTACACACCTCATCACCATTGGCCCTAGCTGAGGGACAGCTTATGGTTGGCATGGGCCAGGACAGTGTGGTATCTATGGCACGTGTGTCAGGAGACAGCAGCCATAGCCAGATGTCTGACAGGGTATCATATAGGCAGATGTGCAGGTGTGCTTATAGGGGTACTGCTGGACATTATGCATCTGGCAGATGTGCAACCCGTATTTCAACCACACGCATGTTCCAGACTGTCATGGAGGCAGAGGCACGAATGGGACAGTACACCAGGCAGGGTCTAAGGGTGCAGAGGGCTCATCACACCTCTGTAACTGACAGCATCCGTGACCTAACGGGTGCCATCCGTAACTGCACCGAGGTCATGGTTATTAGACGGTGGGGTAAGACATTGTAACTCATCCAAAACGTCATGTCCATGCATCAGAACAGGGCGGGATGGTTGTGATGGCCATGTGGATGTATGCCAGCAACACCAGCAGCTGGAGGTTGCCGTGGACATCCAAACAGTCACAGCCACTCCCATAGTGGCAGTACCAGCTCCAGCACTGTGGGGGGGGGGCAGTCCACAACCCATCAGAGCAGACCATGTGCATATGGCCCTGGCCAGTCCCAGGAAGGACCTGGATGCAGTGGATGTCTGTCAAACTCAGGGGACAGTACTCGTTCTGGCTCTATACCTGATACTGCCTGTAGCACCCTGCAAGGCACAGGTGAACTGTAAACCATGCCAGGTATAGTCTGCAGCTGTCCCACAATTCCCTGTATAGGGCAGCCACATGGAGGAACTATGTGCATGCAGACACACACACATAAACAATGAACCTAGGGCAACCACATACCTGCACACACGACATCACCAGTGGCCCATGACAATACTCAGCCCCCTCACACACATGTTGTCAATTGTATGGCTCAGCCTAGGCCTCTGGCAAACCAACAACACACCCTGTGCATATGATGATACCTGTGCCACTGCCTGACATCCGTAACATCAATTCAGGGACAGGCTAACATGGTTCTGATGCAGAGGGTGACTGTACAACAGTGTAGCAATGGAATGATGTGTAGCATGTTGTCAGCAGTAAAGTGAAATGCTAATATCTTGGAAGGTGTAGCTGTGCAGCCATGATGCATCCTAGCTTTAATTAACAATGTTGTATTGTTGTCACCAGTATCTGTTCAGATTGTGTTGTCCATGTGCCACATGGCTGATGGGTGTAGTGGCATCACAGGCCTTCTACAGTGGACACCAGTGAGTGTAGTGGGTGGTACACATGCCATGGCTGGGTACAACACACAGTGCCTTTGGTTAGGATGCAGTACAGGTACAGGACTGTACACATGGAGGTATGTCCCTGTGCAGGTAATACATCTGTTGCACATGTAATCCCTCTAAGACAGCATAGGCACAACCACACAGTGGTATATATGTGGTTTGCAATGTGGATGGCATTGAACATGCTAACAGCAGGGTGTATGTCCCTCTCCCCACTCCATCCTCTCCTAAGTAACGTGTGTGCCAATGCCAGTGGGATAGCTATATCCTTAGGAGGATGTGAGGCGCTCACTTACTGTGAATGGTGTAGACAACAACTAACAACCTGATTACATACACTGTACAGTATTACAGACAGCTATGTGGGGGGATATATGCAACAGTAACTGCAATTATTTCAGTCGTGTCCACAACAGCCACAGCCAGTGAGTTATAGCAACCCCAGTAGTGCTGCACACCTCAACAGTGTGGAGGAGGGCATTGACACATCTATGACCTGTGAAGGACTGGATGGGATGGTGCCTGCAGTATGTTGGCATATGCAAAGCAGTCCTGGTGGAAACATATCCTGTGAATGGAGGTAGATCCCGTACAAACTGCACATGTTCCTACAAGTGGAATGGTGTACAAAAGCTTGCTATGATGGACATAGGCATTGTGCACCTGCTAGCCCTCATCTACAACTGTCATGATTGGGTTGAGGAGGTATACAGAGTTCAGGTTGTATACTCTGCCTTTGACAAGTCCAACATTGGCAAGGTCCTGTGTATTGAGATAACCAGTGACATTGGCCATGGGTTCATTGATGATATAATCCATGTCCCTGCATACCACAGTCATCTGGCTACCAGGTGGTAGTTCCCAGCTGACACGGTGGGTTTCTGGATGTCCTTGCCAACATTGGTGAAACCATTGTCAGGTGTAGGGCTATTGGATTGTATGAATGCTCCCAGCTACTTACTGTGCCATGAAATGTCACTTGACTGTACTGCATGATATGTTAGTAATGCCAGCCTTACATCCTACAGGTGGGATGGATTACTGTTAACGTGTACTGCCCTTGTCATGTAGGGTCCTGCTTATGGGATCTGCTAAGGCTGGTATTGTATTGCAGGCCAGTCCAAAAGTATTTGGCTTGGGGGGGGATACCTATCCATGCCAGATGTATGTTGTTTGGTTCTCTCAAACCCATCAATGGTGCATGTGGACATATATATTGTGGTTACGTTCCCAGTTCTATCTACAGATGCATGTCAATATATGCCTATATTGATATATATGTGTTTACATTTGACAGGGGGGACAAGCATTCCTTTGGACGGCCCTTTCTGCAAACAGGAAGGACTAACCCGTAATTTCTTACTGCACCACAGTGAAGAGAACTGCAGTTCTACAGGCACCTTCGCTGACACTTGAACTGCAAGTTGGAATACATATCATACTGGTGGGGTGCATGACTCCCTGCACCCACCCTCTGGGCAGGGCTGGGCCCCCCACAACCACTCTACTATGATATATGAACCCCTAGTGTGCACTACAGTGGGGATAGGCAATTATTCCCCATCCCCACTATAGTGGCATCCGCAACCAGAATGCCTAATCTGCAATGAGCGAATGCATACTGACATTCGCACATTGCACATTCCGTGCATGTATTGCAGGATTGTGCAATGCTGGGAACATACTATAGGCCTACCAGCCTCCTGACACATGGACTTTTCCCTTTGAAAGGTGAGCCATATATATGCTAACATATATGCATTCCTAGTGCTGTCTATCTGTGGACATGTGGATATATACAGATATATAGTTGGCTGTATGCACATCTATCTATATCTGTATGTACTGGCTTGTATATGAATGAAGAGAATGAGAGGGAGAGAAGGTTGGATGATGTGGGGATAGTGAATCATGAAGTACAGTGGATTTGCAAGGAGGAAGTAAGGATATCTATGAAGAGGATGAAGAATGGAAAGGCTGTTGGTCCAGATGACATACCTGTGGAAGCATGGAGGTGTTTAGGTGAAATGGCAGTGGAGTTTTTAACCAGATTGTTTAATGAAATCTTGGAAAGTGAGAGGATGCCTGGGGAATGGAGAAAAAGTGTTTTGGTACTGATTTTTAAGAATAAGAGTGATGTGCAGAGCTGTAGTAACTACAGAGGGATTAAATTGATCAGTCACAGCATGAAGTTATGGGAAAGGGTAATGGAAGCTAGGTTAAGAAGGGACGTGATGATTAGTGATCAGCAGTATGGTTTCATGCCGGGAAAGAGCACTACAGATGCGATGTTTGCTCTGAGAGTGTTGATGGAGAAGTACAGAGAAGGTCAGAAGGAGTTGCATTGTGTTTTCTTAGACTTAGAGAAAGCATATGACAGGGTGCCTAGAGAGTAGTTGTGGTATTGCATGAGGAAGTCAAGAGTATCAGAGAAGTATGTAAAAGTGGTACAGGATATGTATGAGGGTAGTATGACAGTGGTGAGGTCTGCGGTGGGAGTGATGGATGCATTTAAGGAGGAGATGGGGGTTACATCAAGGATCAGCTCTGAGCCCTTTTTTATTTGCAATGGTGATGGACAGGTTGACAGACGAGATCAGACAGGAGTCCCCGTGGACTATGATGTTTGCAGATGATATTGTGATCTGTAGTGAGAGTAGGGAACAGGTGGAGGAGACCCTGGGGGGATGATGATATGCTCTAGAGAGAAGAGGAGTGAAGGTCAGCAGGACTAAGACAGAATATATGTGTGTGAATGAGAAAGAGGATAGAGGAATGGTGAGTATGCAAGGAGTAGAGGTGGCAAAGGTGGATGAGTTTAAATACTTGGGATCAATAGTTCAGAGTAATGGTGAGTGTGGAAGAGAGGTGAAGAAGAGAGTACAGGCAGGATGGAGTGGATTAAGAAAAGTGTCAGGATTGATTTGTGACAGACAAGTACCAGTAAGAGTGAAAGGGAAGGTCTATAAGAGGGTAGTGAGACCAGCTATGTTATATGGGTTGGAGACAGTGGCATTGACAAAAAGGCAGGAGTTTGAGCTGGATGTGGCAGAGTTAAAGATGTTAAGATTTGCACTGGGTGTGATGAGGGTGGGACAGGATTAGGAATAAGTATATTAGAGGGTCAGCCCAGGTTGGAAAGTTTGGAGACAAAGCCAGAGAGGCAAGATTGTGTTGGTTTGGACATGTGCTGAGGAGTGATGCTGAGTATATTGGGAAAAAGATGCCAAGGATGAAGCTACCAGGTAACAGGAAAAGAGGAAGGCCTAAGATAAGGTGTATGGATGTGGTGAGAGAGGACATGAATGTGGTTGGTGTGACAGAGCAAGATGCAGAGGACAGGAAGAAATGGAAACAGATTATCCACTGTGGGGACCCCTAATGAGAACAGCCAAAAGAAGATGATGATATATATGTATATAGATATGTCTATACCTATATCTACATATATCGATATGTTATATCTATTCAGTGATGAATATATACACACACACAAATATATCTACATGGTGGAATACATTCCCTGTAGTGTTGTATACCTGCCCTGGATGATATTTATGTGGACACATCATGATTATGCATATCTGCCATGGCTTAGTGGTAAATCACTTTGTGTATGATGTGCAGGGTCCTGGTTACGAGCCTTGCAGGACCTGTTTATTTTGTTACTGGGCAGAACACACAAACCTGCTTACAACTGCTTTACAGTGCCTTAATCACTCTCTATCCAACGGGATATATTCTGGCCAGCAACAAATTAAACAGCTCTGGCAAGGCTCAAACCAAGCACTCTGCACACCCTAGGCAAACCGATGTACCACTAAGCCATGACAGGTACACAGATAGTCAATGTTTCAGAAACATATCAGCCAGTCCTGTCATGCAACAGTGCAGAGAATGTATACCAACATCTAGATGTTTGTGTGTCTAACTATAGTGCAACCTTAACAGATACAACATACCCATATATGTATAGATACGGATTCACTTTGTAAGCTCGAAATACTGAAATCTCAAATTTCAGTATCTCGAGCCCAAGAAGTGGAAGCCGCAAAACAACGAAAACTAAAAACCGTGAAATTCAAAACCTTGAATTCCGGAAGTTTTGAATTTCGCAGTTTTACTACACACGCGCACACACACACACACACACACACACACACACACACACACACACACACACACACACACACACACACACACACATACACACACCATCCACCACACAAACACACACAATCACTCTACTACATGAAAGCAGGGGGCCTGCGCCCCCACACCCCCCTACTTAAATATTCTCACTCCGAGGTCACACAACATACAAACACACACAAAACACCACCACACAAGCTACTTTCTATTCGCACACACACATCACAGCAACAAAACACACTGACACACACCACAGCCCCTACCCAAACCTCTTAACACACACATACACACACACACACACACACACACACACACACACACACACACACACACACACACACACACACACACACACACACTTACCTGAATACATAACCATAGCGGAACTTTAGAAGTGGAAAATTCAAAACCTCCGGTAATCAAGGTTTTGAATTTCATGCTTCTAAACTTCTGCTATTATGTTGATTCGGCTTCTTGGGCTCAAAATACTGAAATTCGAGATTTCAGTATTTCGAGCTTCTGAACAGAACCCATAGATACACATGTATTCAAATATATATGTTGTTTTACTACCTCTATATATATATATATATCACTATCTATGCACATATACCTATATATCTGTTAGCATGTTAATATATCTATATAGGTATATATGGCCATACATCTGTAGATAGCAATTGCAGATTGACAAATACACCAATGTCCACATGCACCGTTAATGGGGTTGAGAGGCCCCACACACTATACGTCTTGCACGAATAGGCATCCACCAACAGCCAGACACTTGTGTCCTGCAATACACTACCAAGTAAGTCCGCCTCCCACAGGACATGTAATATGTGGAAGTTGTCAACGTCCCCAGGATACAGATACACATACACATATATGCTTATACAATTATATATATATATATATATATATATATATATATATATATATGTGTGTGACTACACATACACACTCAGATATATGTACAGGCAGATATGTATGTAGGAGGTGCACACAATATGGAACAGCCAGTATGCCTGCAGTTAATACCTGAACAACTGGACACTGTATAGGCTAAACATACAAATGTCAATCATTGCCTGCAACATATACCCAGAGAAAGGTCATAGTACAGACACCACACAGAGGTTTGCAGAAATGGGACTCCTTTAATTGTGTACCATAATGGTCCTATATGCCATATCATATAGCTGTTCCAATACTGACAACCATATAAACGGAGTACTTCAACTGTGAAACAGTTATACTTAAACAGTAGTCTGGAAAGGTTCACAAATGTTGCAGTTCAAGCCAAGCCCTTCAGAATGTACAATAGTGCCGACAGACTGGGCCACAGGGTACAACACAATCAGCAGTATGTATTGCAGGTGTGTAGTTCAGCAGCCTCTAACTACACTCACCGTAGGAGGTAAAGACATTCTGTGATCCAATGGGCTGTACCCAGAACATATCAAGGCATAACGCACAGAACAGTCTGTATTGCAGGGGGCAGTAGGCTTGCAGTACCCCAAGTCATGTTAGTAATTGCAATATAGATGGAGTATATGGTACTGTACATCCACATACCTTGTGGCAGCTCACCCCTGATACCCCCCATTTGTAACAGCCTAGGTCTTTTATGGTGCTCCCCACCTGGACTCAGTAATACAAAACCATAAACCACTGTTACATACACTGGACTCTGCAGTGCATAAGGGCGCACATGTGTTGTGTAGGTGACGCCCACACATACACAACACATGTGCGCCCCTATGCACATGTGTTGTGTGGGTGACGCCCACACATATATGGCCCCAGCCCCAGTGTATGTGCGGGGGATACAACAGCAGTGTACTAATAGCTACAATGGCAGTGTGATATACTCACAGCCCACTACAGCACAACCCCCAACAGCATGACAAATGTGCAGGGCTTGGTATGTACATGGGGGACAGAGGTTGGAACACAGGCATATATGTGCTGGTGTTACAGGATAGTCTGCAACATACCCTTAGTCAGGGAATTGAGGTTAGATATAGACATGGATGTAGCCATGTACTGGTAGCATGCAACACACACACTGCCAGTGTCATATTTGACACAGGGCTTGTGTAGTGGATGGACATCACATGATATGCATACTTCTGCCCAGCAAGAGGTAGGCCCACAGTAGTTGCCTATGCAGACAGACTGCATTCCAAGGTACACTAGTATGTGCGCACACACACACAGACACACACAGACACACACACACACACACACACACACACACACACACACACACACACACACACACTGTAACACCAGTATTATGCAAAGCATTACACAACTCTACCTACAATCTGTCTGTAGTTCCTGAACCTCCTACAAATGTGTCCGCTCTGAGTGTGCATGTTCTCCTGTGAGAGGTATTGCTACTTGCTGCCTGTATCACTGATGCCCACACACAGGATGGATGTCCATCACACAGGAAATGTGAAGGGACCACGGCCACATGCTGTAGGGATTTATAGTTGGTGCTTTCCATGACAGTGGTAATTCAATGTAGTACACATGTCATTTTATATACATATATATATATGTATATGTATATATATATATAAATATATATATATATATATATATATATATATATATATATATATATATATATATATATATATATATATATATATATGGCTATTTGGATTGGTATGTGTACATATATTTCCACCATATGTCCTGGACATGGAGTGTAGCCATACCCCAGCACCTACAGGCACAATGTCATAGTGCAAGGGGATGTCAGGTATGTATAGCAGGTATATTACTAGCCTGTTGCTACTGTCATTGGGATTGTTTTCACAGACATGGTGTGTGTGGATGCTAACATCTGCTTATAACATGTGTGCCATTGGCTACTGACAGACGTCCTACAGACATCATTGTAAAGTAGCGCTGCTAGCCATGTAATGCCCCTGTGGAGTGCAGCAGAGATATTGGCCACTTTATATGGAACTTTGGACACACCCTGTATGGTCCAGAGGTATGCACATATTCCCTTAGTGCACCACATGTGTATCGGGCCTGACAATATGGATGTAGACAGCCATGTAGATGGGTATAACACATAACGACTGGTATACATTTAGCACCATAGGTGTTGGAGTTACACACTCCTGTCTGGTCTGACACATAATGACTGCTGGTACAGGGGTGCCATGGACACGTACTACCCACTAGATATTGACATACACCTGTACAGCATCCCACTGGTCTGTCTGACACACCTGACATTTAAGGGAGGCCTGGCAGCAGTACATCTGGCAAGTATCTGCACATGACATCCCACTGGTTGAGTACACTACACTGCTAGGCATGTAACAATGCACTGTGCAGGCTAAAGGCAGACTGGTTCAACACTGGCCTACATCTTGTATGGGGGAATGCACATGTACTTACATATATAGCAGGCTCAACAACCATGTCACAGCACAGGGTAAGATACACCTGTGTGACAGTGCATTACCACAACCAATGTGAACACAGCCACACCACATATGGTAGGCTAGCATAAAATTACAGTATATGGACTATCTGTTCTACACCATCCTCATATGTGCCAGTCACTGAATGTCCCTACATATACTGGGCTGCTACACAGTTTGGTCTGATGGCTGTCTGTGGTTTGGGACATGTGTGTGTATGGCCCTACAAACATGTACGGTGAAACGGTACCATACAGTGGGGCAGCATGTAACATCTGATAGACGGGGAGGTAGGACAATGACATCTACCACAGTCTGTACACAGGCTAAAGTACATATTAACAATACACACACTGCCAACATTCACCATCACTACACAGACCTCGGTACTGTACAAACATCCACAGAATGTCCAGCTTATGTCATGAAATATAACCCCTACTGTACATGACATGTGTAGCACTCTGATATATCACTGGCTTGTTATCAGATACGATGACACTATTTATGGCGTACAGCACATATGCACCACTTCATGCATGCCATATGTACAAATGTTGACAGTGGTGTGGCTGACAGCACATACACAGGGCCAGTATAGACATGTTGCTGTGATAACCTTCTATATTTTCCATTGTAACTGTGTTTGTTGCAACATATGAAGTCAGTAACTGTCACGGCCTTCACCATCTACAGACTGCAATCCTCACACTACCGTCTGCATTCCACAGAGGAATGCACTGTGGATAACACATGAAACCATAGGCACAACACTGTCCAGTCTGCAGATGTCCCTGCAGATGGGGATTCCTCATATACATTGAACTGACATGGCAGGTATTACTACATGTATGACAGGCATATACAGACAAACACTATTAAACCAACATTACTCCAAATGCAGTATAGCAGCACTTACAGTCTGTAGTCAGGTCAGGCACATCCCCCTCCTGTTTTCTGGCCTGTTTCCACACTGTATGTTGTTGGAGGTAAATCCACAATCCATCTGGGATGCTGTTTGCCAAACAACAGATCTAGTTCCTGCTCACAGTGACTGAAAAGGCCCAACACCACCACGAGGCTCCTAGGTTTTGGAATGTGTTTCCATGCAATTGGCTATGGGATTGTTACCACAGCTGTTCCACATGTAATCAGCTAGAAGAGGGCTGCAATTCATGCAGAGACCATCAGTTGATCATGAGCATCACATAAAATACACATGCTGCTGCCTAAGCAAGGCAGGTGTGGGTCCCCACATCCACCAGAGAGGGAGTGGGGGAGGCAGACAGAGGCAAATGCATGTCAGGGAGGGGTGGGAGTGTAAAACTGAAGCATGTTTGTGACACACACCTACCAGCACAGGGTATCAAACCCCCGACAACTATGTAGTACTATCACAGTTCGATGCAGTTATTGGACGCACCACATGGGTTACCTGATGTGGAGCACTCAGAACATATATGTGAGGGTGAGTGACATCTGCAACAGGGATACAGTAGATATATGGTTGGTATCATACACCTGCCTGTCTGCATGTACAGGTGCCAGCATCAACACAGATGCACTCAGACAAAAACGCACACACACTGACACACTTGGCAGGGCCAGGAGTGCAACTCATCACTAGTGGGATTGCCACAACACATCAATGTGCAGGTATCACATGCACTGCACGGGTCATATGGAGGCCGTATGGGCAAAGGGTACGAGGAGATGTCACACATCAGACTGCATGCTTCAGTATGCCCTGGGGGGTTGTAGTGAATGTGGATGTGGTGTGGACATATGCACCATACAACACACACACATGAACACACAGGGTGACAGTTCTGACATGCATGGGTGCATGTCTACATGGATGTGTGGTGATCAACTATGCCAGCAGGCTGTACAAGGGTAGACGGCTATACTTTGGCATCAGGCCACATGACAATGGTCTACATTGTAGCTCAAGTCTGTAGTTACTGCATTTTCCCACACAGGTGGGGATTGCATCCCCCATCCAGTCAGCTGGGTGACTATTGTGTGTGGCCAATGCTGTACACCACATGCCATGTATGTGTTCCTTAGTCCATGACATGGATGGTGTCTGGGATGTGCACACCTCCCACATGCATGTGCAGTGATGTGGAACTGTACCTGGGGTGCCTGGCCCATGTTGTGAGCACAGATTATCATTGGATGGGCCAGTCTTGCCCACCTGTGGCAGGAACTGGTACTGAGCAGCAGGTTTACCCTTCACCTACATTGATGGCATGCCAGCAGCATTCCCTGATGTCAGTGTCATCTGTCCATACAGGACATGTTGTCAGACATGGCATGTCTGTTGTGAGTCACATGTGAAGGCACCACAGGTGGTGCAGGTGTCCATTGGGGAACATGGTAGAGGTGCACTGTCTGCATGTACGTGCATACTGGACAGATGGGCAGGATGATATGCCCTCTTTAGCCCACTGCTATTACTGCATAGCTACTATCAGTGACAATATGCAGTGTACTACCCACATATTGCACGCTGCCTAGGCATGTGTGTTCATATGACACATGGGTTGAGTATGTGCTCTGGGTAATAGTGGGGTTGCTAACTTGGATTGTCTGGCCTTGATGTCACATGTATGGGTATAGCTTTGCATCCCAGCCTCCCAGCTATTTTACATCTGTTATCCCTGTATGGTTGACAATGTGATATATAGTAGGGCCGCCATAAAATCAATTAGCAAAACCCCCTCCACAATGTCCACAGTTGAACCACACTCACCTCTACACAGGATACGGGTTGCAAACACACACCTGTCATGTCTGGGAGTAGAACCCCTACCTAACTATTTTATTACACTACAGCACTACGCAGTTTTAGTACATCTCACAGACATTACTGGAGTACTATTTCCCTACAGGTGTATTTCACAGTGAATGACATCAGCAGGATTACCAAAGTAGGGCATTTCAACTGTACTGCAAGTGACTAGCCTATGATCGAGATCTATATCACACTACAGCATGGAGCTGTTATGGGACGCATCACAGGGATTGCTAGAGACTTCCTTCCCCAAAGGTGTATCCCATTGAATGACATCAGCAGGTTTACCAAAGTAGGGCATTTCAACTGTACTGCAAGTGAGTAGCCTAAAATGCATCGCTCCCTACACAGACAGTGAGACACACATATAACATCCACAACTGACATGTGTGGGTATAGAACCCCTGATCGAGGTCTATATCACACCACAGCATAGAGCTGTTATAGGCCGCACCACAGGCATTACTAAAGAACTTTCTCCTCAAAGTGTTACTTCACAATGAATGACATTAGCAGGATTGGCAATGTAGGGCATTTGAAATATACTGCGAGTGAGTAGCCTATGATGCATTGCTCCATAGACAGACATTGCAATACACACAAAACATCCAGAACTGCCATGGGTGGAGATGGAACCCTACCACAGTCCTACACCACACTACAGCAGTAAGCAGTTACAGGATGCCCTACAGAGATTACGGGACTATGAATTTCCCCATAGGTGTATTTCTAGATGTGTGACATCAGCAGCCTTGCCAAAGTTGAGTAGGTGTATTGTACAGGGTGTGAGTGGCCTAAAAACATTGCTCCCTACTCAGTCAGACACACACAGATTCACACACCATCACACACATACAGTTGCCAGGTCTGGAGTTAGAACACCTACCTCACTACTTTATCACACTACAGCAGTATACAGTTACAAGGCATGCTACAGAGATTATTGGGCTGTGATTTCCCCAGAGTTATATTTCTAGGTGAGTGACATCAGCAGCCTTCACAAAGTCAAGTATGTGTTTTGTACGGGGTGTGAGTGGCCTAAAACATTGCTCCCTACTCAGTCAGACACACACACACACACACACACACACACACACACACACACACACACACACACACACACACACACACACACACACACACACACACACACACACACACACACACACACACACACACACACACACACACACACACACACACACACTTGCCAGGTAGGGGGTTAGAGCCCCTACCTCACTACTTTATCAAACTACAGCAGTATGCAGTTACAAGGCACACTACAGAGATTACTGGGCTTTGATTTCCCCTGAGGTGTATTTCTAGGTGAGTGACATCAGCAGCCTTGACAAAGTCATGTATGTGTATTGTACAGGGTGTGAGTGGCCTGAAAAGCATTGCTCTCTATGCAGTCAGACACACACACACACACACACACACACACACACACACACACACACACACACACACACACACACACACACACACACACACACAATTGCCAAGTCTGGGGTTAGAATACCTAACTAACTATTTTATCACACTACAGCAGTATGCAGTTACAAGATGCACTATGGAAATTACTGGGCTGTGATTTCCCCAGAGGTGTATTTCTAAGTGCATGACATCTGCAGCCTTGCCAATGTTGTGTATATGAACTGTACTGAGTATGAGTAGCCTAGAAAGCATTTTTCTCTACACAGCCAGAGACCGAGACATGCACACATACACACACAGCTGCCAAGTCTGAGGTTAGGACTACTACCTAACTAGTTTATCAGTACAGCAGTACACAGTTATGGGATGCACCATGGGGATTACTGAGATACAGCTCCACCAAAGGTGTATTTCACATTGGATGACCTCAGCAGGCTTGTCATGATACTGCTATGGGGAGGGTGGTGTGTGCATGGGCCATAACACATTCATGTTGGGGTTGACATGCCACATGCAGGCACACAAAGGGTCATATGCCACAGGTACGTGTATACAGCTACTAGGTGACATCTTTCTTGTACAGTCATGTTGCACAGCTGGCAAGTGCAACATGCCGTCATGCTGAAAGATACTGGTGGCTAGTATCTGCAGTGAGTGACACCTGCACCTCATGTGTTTGGGACCCTTTGGCTATGTGCTGGGTGGGACAGACCCAGATGTCCCCTTGGCATGGTCACCCTCTTCAACACATCTATGTCTGTCTACCTTTGGCTTATTATAGTGTGCTGCCCTTACATATATGTCTGTATTCCTATCCACTGTGTGCAAGGCAGGCATGGTGCATACTGACGTGTCTGCACTAAGAACTGCAACTGCCAGATATGTCTGGTCCACTGGTGTTTGCAGACATGGCCTTCATGTGTTTAAGTGTGTGAGCATACCCAGTATATCCTTTCAGTATGTTGTTGACTGACATTGCCTTCATTTCTTCAATTCTCTAAGTGTGTGAGCATGCCAAGTATGGCCATCTGTATTGCATGTGTGGATCAAGTCCAGGTGGCTTGTACTGCGGTGCTGACCTTTGTGTTGTACACCAACAGGTAGCATTCTATGTCTGCAGGGTATACATCAGTCATTTGCCATTGACCGCTGCTACATTTCTGCTTAGAGGGGGGGACACCAAACAGTTTCTACATTTCTACACAGGAGTGGGGGGAGGCACACCTGACTGTTACTATAAGTCTACGTAGGAGGGGGGGGGCACACCTTACATGTGTACACATTTTCTAGGACTGTACTGGTATGTCGGGTACTCCATTTCAGTCTGTAGTCTTACCTATTGTGCTGGCTAGAGGCATACCGATGTACTACAGATCTTAGCTTTTAATTACCTACATATTAGTTTCTGACTTCCTAGCCTTCACAACTGACATCCAACTGGCTGGCCTGCTGTAGTCTGTCTATGTAGGGCTGGGGTAGAGGTTACCCATGGGGCTCATTCAGAGGCCATAGTACAACTAGATCTGTTGTTTGGCAAACAGCATCTCAGATGGATTGGGGATTTACCTCTTAACAACATACACTGTGGAAAGAGGGCAACAAACAGGAGGGGGATGTGCCTGACCTGACTACAGACTATAAGTGCTGCTATACTGCATTTTGAGTAATGTTGGTTTAACAGTGTTTGTCTGGATATGGCTGTCGTACATGTTGCAATATCTGCCATGTCAGTTCCATGTTTATGAGGAATCCCCATCTGCAAGGTCATCTGCAGACTGGACAGTGTTGTGCCTTTGGTTTCATGTGTCAGCCACGGAGAATCTATCTGTGGACTGCAGAAGATCGTGTGAGGATTGCGGTCTGTAGATGTTGAAGGCCTTGACAGTTACTGACTTCATATCCCTCATAGGACATTTGTTGCAACAAACCCTGTTACAACAGTAAATGTATGAGGGTATCACAGCAACATGTCAATATTGGCCCTGTGTATGTTCTTCCAGCCACACCTCTGTCAACCTTTGTACATATGTCATGCATGAAGTGGTGCATATGTGCCATACACCATAATTAGTGTCATCATATCTGATAACAAGCCAGTGATATATCAGACTGCTACACATGTTATGTACAGTAGGGGTTATATTTCATGACATAACCTGGCCATTCTGTGGATGATTGTACAGTACCGAGGTCTGTGTGCTTATGGTGAATGTCGGCCGTGTGTGTATTGTTAATATGTACTTTAGCCTGTGTACAGACTGTGGTAGAGGTCATTGTTCTAGCTCCCCTCCTATCTGATGTTACATGCTGCCCCACTGCATGGTACCATATTGGCGTGCATGTTCATACGGCCATACATACACATGTCCCACACCACAGACAGCCATTAGACCAAACTGTGTAGCAGCCCAGTATATGTAGGGTCATTCGGTGAGTGGCACATATGAGGATGGTGTAGAACAGATAGTCCATATACTGGAATATTATGCTAGCTTACCATCTGAGGCTGTGGCTGTGTTCACATTGGTCATGGTCATGCACTTTCACATAGGTGTATGTAACCCTGTGCTGAGAAATGCCTATGGAGCCTGCTATATATGCAGGTACATGTGCATTCCCCCATAGGGGATGTAGGCCAGTGTTGAGCCAGTCTGCCTGTAGTCTGCACAGTGCCTAGCAGCTTAGTGTACTTACCCAGTGAGATGTCATGTGCAGATACTTGCCAGATGTACTGCTGCCGTGCCTCCCTTAAAAGTCATGTACATCAGACAGAGCAGTAGGATGCTGTATAGACGTATGTCAACATCTAGTGGGTAGTATGTGGCCATGGCATGCCTGCACCAGCAGTCATTATGTGTCAGGCCAGACAGGCGTGTGTGAATGCATTACCCCTGGTGGCAAATGTATACCAGTCGTTATGTGTTATACCCATCTACATAGCTGTCTACATCAATACTGGCAGGCATGTTACACATGTGCACTAAGGGCTTATGTGTATAACTCTGAACTGTAAAGGGTGTGTCAGAATTTCCACATATATTGGCCAATATCTCTGCTGCAGTCCCCAGGGCCATTACATGCTAGCAGCGGTACATTACAATGATTTCCTTAGGATGGCTGTCAGTAGCCAATGGCACACATGTGAGAAGCAGATGTGACCTTCCATACACACACACCATGTCTTGTCTGTGAAGACAATCCCAATGACAGTAGCAATAGTGTACTAATATTTCTGCTATACATACCTGACATACCCTTGCACTACGAGTTTGGGACTGTAGGGGCTGAGGTAGGGCTAGACTACATGTCCAGGACATATGGTGGAATATATGTACATATACTTATCCAGATAGCTATAAATATATTATTTCATATGTGTAGTACTCCCATTACCACAGTCATGGCAACCACCCACTATAAATCCCTACATCATATGGGCGTGATCTCTTTACATTTCCTGTGTGATGGACATCCTACCTGGGTGTGGGCATCAGTGTTACAGACATCAGGTAGCAGTACCTCTTACAGGAGAGCCTGCACACTCAGGGCAGCTACATATCCATAGGAGGTTCAAGAACTACATACAGAGTGTGAGTAGAGTTGTGTTATGCTTTGTATAGCACTGGTGTTACACAGTATGTGTGTACAAACAACTATACCTTGGAATGCAGTCTGTCTGCATAGCTCTCATCTGTGAGCCTATCCTCTTGGTGGCCAGAGGAGTTGTCTGTCCACCACACAGGTCCTGTGCCAAATATGTCACTGGCAGTGTGTGTGTGTGTTGAGTGCTATCAGTACATGGCTACATCCATTTCTGTTTCTGACTTCAATACCCTGACTAAGGGTATGTTGCAGACTATCCTGTAACACCAGAAAACTGCTTAGTGTATGGCAACAGTTCTCCACATGTGTGCCTGTGTTCCAGCCTCTGTTCTCCACCTACATATCAGGCTTTGCACATATGACATGCAGTAGGCAGTTTTTCCATAGTGGGCTGTGAGTACATCACACTGCCATTGCTGACAGCAGTCCACTTCTGTTGTATCCCCCACATATATGGTGGGGCTGGGGCCATATATGTGTGGGCATCACCTACACAATACATGTGTGCTGTTATGCACTCCAGAGGCCAGTGCATGTAACAGTGGTATATGGCCCTGTATTAATGAGTTAGGGGGAGCACCATGAATGACCTAGGCTGTTAAAATATGTAGGGGTATCACGGGTGAGCTGCCTTAAGGTATCTGGATGTACAGTACTGTATACTTCACCTATATTTACATTACTTACATATCCTGGGTTAATGAAAGCCTACTGCCTCCTGCCATACAGACTGTTCTGTTTGTCAGTGTGCACGTGATGATGTCAGTTATGCCTTATTATGTAACAGTTACAACCCATCTGGTCACATGACATCTTTGCCACCTACTTATGTTGTACAGAGTGTAGATAGAGGCTGCTGAACTATACACCTTCATTACATACTGCTGATCGTTTAGTATTCTGTGGCACAGTCTGTCCTCACCATTGTACAAATTGAAGGGCTTGGCCTGGACAGCAACAGTTGTGAACCTTTCCAGACTACTGTAGTAGTATAACTGTTTCATAGTTGCATTCTTCTGTGTATATGGATGTCAGTGTCTGAACAGCTATATAACATGGCATATAGAACTGTAATAGTACACAATGAAAGGTATTACATTTCTGAAGACCTGTGTATGGTGTTTCCCCTATGACCTCTCTGTGGGTATATGTTGCAGGCAACGAATGTTATTTGTATGGGTGGCCCATGCAGTGTCCAGTTGTTCAGGTGTTAACTGTAGGCATAGTCCATATTGTGTGCACCTTCTACAGATGTATCGTACTGTACATATATCTGTATGTGTAGTCACATGTATATACATATTTATTCATATATATGTATATATATATATATATATATATATATATATATATATATATATATATATATATATATATATATATATATATATATATATATATATGTGTGTGTGTGTGTGTGTGTATATGTATCTGCATATCTGTGTATCCTTATCCTGGGGATGTTGATGGCTTCCACAGTTTACATTTCCTATGGGAAGCAGACTGTACTGCATGATATGTCACCAATACCAGCCTGATATCATACAGGTGGCATGTAGTACTCGTAACATCTTGTGGCCATGTTGTGTCAGGTCCTGGTTATGGGTTCTGCAACACTTGGTAGTATATCACAGGGCGGACGTGTATGGCTTTAGGGGGAGAGGCCTATTTGTACAAGATGTATTGTGTGTGGGGCCTCCCAACCCCATTAACAGTGCATGTGGACATATGCGTGTTTGTTACTCTGTCATTGCTATCTACAGATGTATGGCCATATATACCAATAAAGAAATATATATCTGCTTACATATAAATAACTATGTCTGTATATACCTACATAGATGTATATCTGCGTACACATATACAACTTGCTGTGTATATGTAGACATATAGGTGTAGACACATATATGTGTCGATGTAGGCATTTGCATGTATATTTGTTCATATATATTTATATAAACGTATAGAGATTTAGAAATTATATATATCTACATATATAGATATGTTGTATCTGTTTACATATTAATATATTTCCACACATTCATCTAGATGATGGTATACATTCTCTGTACTGTTGCATTGCTGGACTGGATGATATGTTTGTGAAAACATCAGGATTATGCATATCTGTCATGGCTTAGTGGTAAATCACTTTGTGTATGGTTTGCAGGGCCCTTGGTTCAAGCCTTGCAGGAGCTGTTTGTTTTGTTGCTGTGCGGAACATGGCCTGTTGGATACAGACAGATTAAGGCAATTTTTAGCAGTTGTAAGAGGGTCTATGCGCCGGTAAGCACTGCCTACACAGGTTAAGCAATATAGAAGCTAACTGAGTGTAAGAAACTGTAACCAGCAGTTGGCAGTTCTTAGCTCCGCACAAACCCACGCAAACCCACTTACAACTGCTTTAAAGTGCCTTAATCACTCTATATCCAATGGGCCGTGTTCTGTCCAGCAACAAAACAAAAAGCTCCTGCAAGGATCGAAACCAGGACCCTACACATCATACACAAAGTGATTTACCACTAAGCCATGGCAGATATGCATAATCGTGATGTTTTCATAAACATATCATCCAGCCCAGGTATTCAACACTACGGGGAATGTATTCCACCATGTAGATGTATGTGTGTGTATATATATATATTTATATTTAAATGGATATAACATACCTATATATGTAGATATAGATATAGAAATATGTACATATATATATATATATATATATATATATATATATATATATATATATATATATATATATATATATATATATATATAGATATATATATATATATATATATATATATATATATATATATACATAGATACACATGCATCTATAGATATATATGTATACATCCATATGTTCACATATATACATCAATAAATGTATATTTATGTAAGCATATATATGGTTCACCTTTCAAAGGGAGAAAATTGTTTCTCTGAAAGCTGGAAGGTTGAAAGTAAATTTTCAGCATTGCAAAATCTTGGAATAAATGCATCGAATGTGCAATGAGTGAATGTCACTATGCATTCACTCATTGCAGATTCAGCATTTTGGGTGCGGATTGCACTATAGTGGGGATTGGGAAAATGTCGCTTTCCCCAATGTAGTGCAATCTCAGAGTTAGAATATTAAAGTAGGAGGTGTGGGTGTGCATCCCCCAGATGGGGGGGTGCAGGGGGGCTTGCCCCCCTGCATTACGATATGTATTCTGACTTGTAGTTAGAAAATCAGCAAATCTGCTTTCCGATTTGCTGAGTTTTGAACTTCGGTACAATTTGATATGACGGATTCGTCCTTTCGGTTCGCAGAAAGTGCCATTCGGAGAAATTAATTTCTCTCTTTCATAGGTAAACCCATATATATCTATATAGGTATATATGAACATACATCTGTAGATGAAATCGGTAACATAACCAAAACATATATGTCCACATGCAACATTAATGGGTTTGAGAGACCCAGACAACATACGTCTGACACGGATAGGTATTCCCCCCCCCCACAGACAAACACATCTGGCCTGCAATACACTACCAACCTTAGCATAGCCCATAACCAGGACCTTACATGACAAGGGCAGTACATGTTAACAGTACTCCATCCCATCTGTATGATGTCAGGCTGGCATTACTAACATATCATGCAGTACAGTCAAGTGAAGTGTCATGCTTGGGGGAACCCCCTGAGCAGGTGCAGTAAGAAGCTGGGATCCCTCATGCGATCCAACAGGCCTACATCTGACAATGGATTCACCGATGTTGGCAAGGACAACTGCAAATCCACCATGTCAGCTGGGAACTACCACCCAGTAGCCTGATGAGCCTGGTCTGCAGGGACATGGAACATATCAACAATGAACCCATGGCCAATGTCACTGGCAATCTTAAAATCCTGGACCCCACCAATGGACTTGTCAAAGGCAGAGAATACAACCTGAACCTGATATACCTCCTTGATGCAATCATGACAGGTATAGATGAGGGTTAGGAGGTGCACACAGCCTATGTAGATCATAGCAGGCTTTTGTACACCATCCCACATGTAGGAATGTGTGTAGATGTTAAGGGATTTACCTCCGTTCACAGAATATGTTTCCCCCAGGACTGCTTGGCAAATGCCAACATTCCACAGGTGCCATCCTGTGGGCATACAGTCCTTCACAAGTCATCGATGTGTTAATGCCCTCCTCCACACTTTAGAGGTATGCAGTAATACTGGGGTTGCTATAACTCACTGGGTGTGACTGTTGTGGACACATCCACCATCATTGCAGTTACTGTTGCGTCTATCCCCCCACATAACTGTCTGTAATACTGTACAGTGTATGTTATCAGATTGGTTAGTTGTTGTTTACACCATTCACAGTAGTAGAGCACCTCACACTCTCCTAAGGGTAGGGCTATGCCACCAGCATTAGCACACCCATGTTACTGAGGTGAGGATCGCAGTAGAGTGGGGAAAGGGACATACACCCTGCTGTTAGCATGTTCAATGTCATTCAAATAGCAGACTGCATATATACCAATGTGTGGTTGTCCCTATCCTGTCTTGATGGAATTACATGAGCAACAGATGTGTAACCTGCATGGGGACATATCTCCATGTGTACAGTCTTTTATCTGTACTGCATCAAAACCAAGGGCTCTATGTGTTGTACCCAGCCATGTCATGTGTGCCACCCACTACACTTACTAGTGTCCACTGTAGAAGGCCTGCTGCCACCACTACACCCATCAGCCATGTGGCACATGGACAACCACAACACAATCAGACTAGATAATAGTGAAAACAATACAACATTGTAGTTACAGCTATAATGCATCATGGCTAACACAGCTGCACCTTCCAGGATGTTAGCATATCACTTTACTGCTGACAATATGCTACACAGCGTTCCATTGCTACACTGTTGTACAGTCACCCTGTGCATCAGCACCATGTTAGCCTGTCCCTGCATCAATGTTATGGATGACAGGATGTGGCACAGGTATCATTATATGAACAGGGTGTGTTGTTGGTTTGCCAGAGGCCTAGGCTGAGCCATACAATTGACAATGTGTGTTTATGTGTGTGAGGGGGCTGAGTAGTGTTATGGGCCAATGGTGATGTCGTGTGTGCAGGTATGTAGTTGCCCTAGGTTTGTTGTTTATGTGTGTGTGTCTGCATGCACACAGTTCCACCATGTGGCTGCCCTATACAGGGATTTGTGAGACAGCTGCAGACTGTACCTGGCAGGGTTTGCAGTTCACCATCTCCGGCCATGGACATGGGACCTGTACCTGGCAGGGTTGTCACAGGCAGTATCAGGTAGAAAGCCAGATAGGGTACTGTACCCGGAGGTTGACAAATGTCCACTGGATCCAGGTCCCTCCTGGGACTGGCCAGGGCCACGTGCACATGGTCTGCTATGACGGTCTGTGGACAGCACCTCCCCTACAGTGCTGGTGCTGGTACTGCCACTATGGGAGCAGCTGTGACTAGTGGGACATCCATGGAGACCTCCAGCTGCTGATGTTGATGGCATACGTCCACCTGGCGATCGCAACCATCTCGCCCTGTCCTGATGCATGGATATGACATTGTTGATGAGATCCAATGTCTCACCCCACCATCTATCCATGACCTCAGTGTAATTACGAATGGCACCTGCAAGGTCATGGATGCTGTCAGTTACAGAGGTGTGATGAGCCCTCTGTGCCCTTAGACTCTGTCTGGTGTACCGTTCCATTCATGCCTGTGCCTCCATGACAGCCTGAAACATGCATGTGGTAGATATACATGTGGCACATCTGCCTGGGGCATGATGACCAGCAGTGCTCCGATGAGCACCCCTGAACATCTGCCTATGTGGTACCCTGCCGGACATCCAGCTATGGCTGCTGTGTCCTGACATGTGCCATAGATACCATACTGTCCTGGCCAATGCCAAACAGTAGACTGCCCCTCAGCTAAGGCCAACGGTGATGAGGTATGTAGAGGCAGTGTGACTTTGTGCGTGGATGGGGTGGATACTTGTGGGATGTCAATTGGTGGCCCAGTGGCAGCCCCAGATGACCCTGCCTGTGCTTCAACACACCTATCCTCATGGTCACTGTCTGTATCAGTGACATCAGATTCCCTGCAGGAGGGACCCAGCCCCACCTCACCACCTTTGAGGGGAAAACAGGGAACAGACTGTAAGACCTGTACATCACTGCTAAACAGTAATACACACACACACACACACACACACACACACACACACACACACACACACACACACACACACACACATACACACACACACACACACACACACACATGTGCGCAGACATGGCCACACACACACAGACATACACACATGCAGTCGACATACATGACAACCCACACACTCCACCAGACAGCACCTACAGACAACTCCAGCACCCCCATAACATATAGTAACCAATAGTAGGTGATGGTGCAGTACATTATCACACATAGACCTGTAGTTACACACATGTCAGCATGCAGAACATGTGGTGCTCAACAGCATGCAGTGCAACTGTAGTCAATCCCTGTTACCAACATTGTACATGGCTGTGATGCATGGCTTCTGTTAGAAGGTGATGGCCCTCCCCCTGGAACACACTGCACCCATGTCCACAGCATTGCTGTGCATCTGTTCAGCACCCTGGCATGTACTGTGCACCATACCTGACAGGTGTACACACCATTGCAGGATGTGTATCTGTGTGTCAGTTATGTTTCCTCTGCTGCTCACAGTCTCTGTGTGTTTCTGGATTATATGTGGACCCATGTGTTTTGTGAATGCCTGATGTGTATTCACAGATGTCATCATCAGTGGTGCATGTATGAGTAATAGAATACCATTAGACTGACCACAGACACAATGTACTGTACCTATGGTGAGTATACAGACCATTATTGACATGGCACTCTCTTTCATGATATGCCATGGTGCAACACTATTGCATATGGCAACATTACACACACCTGATATGTGACATAGGACCTAGGCAGTCAATTGTATTACGAGCCATATGTGTCAGTTGTGCAGATGCTGAAAGAGATGCATACCATTTGTGGGTGCATATGTGTGCATACACATATCATGATGGTGTGTAGCAGTAATTGCTATGTGTATTACTGCGGTCACAATACATGGCAGGGGTATAGTAGCATGGGCCATCATCATGAGCCAGTAGTTGTTGGTCGGTTAGGTCTGCAAATGTACCCCAAACCTGCATGTTTGCATGCTAAACATGTGCACAGCCCTTGGAGGTCATACAGTACCATCACTAGCGCCATAGAGTCAGGGTATGTCTGCTACACTTCATGACCTAGACTGTGTGCAGATACAGCCATTTTCAATGAATTTGTCTCTCCCCTCCAGTGCACAGTGTGTTTCAGGATGACAAACTCTCACCATCTCCTGCTACATTGCAAATGGTCGACATCTGTGGCCTACACGTGTGTCATATTGCAGTATCCCAAACTAGGAAGACCATGTGTACTGGCATATTCCCTGCCAATGCAGGGCAAACATGCAAGGTGTACAGTGGTACCAGCATTGTACAGCTGGGGATGTCATGCCTGGGTTGGGGTGAGGTGTGGATTGTGCAGCACATGCATCATAACTGCAACTTTCTGGACATCCCCAACATGGTGCTGGTACATCAGAACACATTGCAACACATGGCTTTGGCAATGTTCCACTATTATGCGGGTCATATCTGTATTGAGCCCTGGCTGATGTTGCCTGTAGTACATATAGGTTCATACTAGTTAATTGGTCCTGGTGCCTACATAAGCCTAGCCACAGGGGTTCCCAGGCATGCACCACTTAATAATGTTATTCAGGATGGTGCAGTGGTACAGCGGTAGCGTTGTTGCCTCACAGCAAGAGGTTCTCTGGTTCAATTCTCGGCTGGGGTGCCTTTTGTGTGGAGTCTGCAATTCCTCCCTGCATTCATGTGGGTTTCCTCCGGGTGCTCTGGTTTCCTTCCACATTACAAAGACATGCATTTGGAGCATTTCTCCCCAGGCCTCCGCTGAAATTTGGCTTTGTTCCAAGTCGGGCTTTCCTGGTTAACAAATGATGAATAAATGTGCCCCTGTCAAGCTGTGGCACAGACATACTACCCAGGGTGAATTCCCCATTTCCCATCCAGTTGTCAAGTGTTTTTGTAAAGAGGGCCAATGGGTAGGATTGCCTGACATGAATGGGTAGTCTGTTCCAGAGTGTGGAAATTCCCCAGGACAGGGCCCTATCCCTCCAGTATGTTCTGTGTAATGTGTTGAGGTTTAGGACCCTGGAGCATGTGTTTGCAGAGGGATTGGGATTTCCGTGTAGCATGTTCAGCTGATCTGTGTATGACATAGCTGTGTATGTTAGGCAGATGTCAGTTGTGCCTGGGCAATGCGCACCAGAGTGTAGCCACAGTTGTTTGAGACGGTCTGTGTATTGCATGTGTTTGAGGCTAGTAATCCTATTAGTGAGGTGTATGGTCTGTGTGTGAACATGTACAGCATGCATTATGGGTCAGTGTGTTAGATGTGTAAATGGCCTATACCTTAGCTATGACATGCACAGTGTATTGCCAAGCATAACCTTAAACCATACTCACCAGCATCTGGCTGCTGCCTTGCTGGTACCCCAGAGGTATGTACACTGGGATGAGATAGAGTTGATGTCAGTGGCCACAGCTGTGGCATTGCTACAGGGTGGGTGCAATATTACAGTAAAACAACAGCTGAAGTCCACAGTACCACAGATTATGCACAACTGATTATCAGTACTACACAGCAACAGACTCTACATCTCACATATGCATGATCTACCTGTACAGATGCATACACAACAGTGGTCTACTGATATGCCCTAGAACCTTACCTGCATGCTCCATGTCTGTTGTGTGGGTAGCACCCACCTCCAAGACTGTATAGGTCTGTAGTTCTTGTGGGCGGGCAGGTGCCACCAGGCTCATGAGCAGCTCCTCAACTCTAGTGAGGGGGAATGGATGTTATGGCCCCCCATTGCAAGGTGGTCACCCCACATGGCAGTGGCACGGCGACATACATGGCGGAGCAGGTCACTACAATGACGGCGGACCTGCTCATACGTATGGCTGTGCATGCCCACCTCATTTACCTTGCGGACCACTTTATGGTAGTGCGCTCATGCTGGTCATGGCTTGTCCTGGAGAACAGCAGCTGATAGTGCTGGATAAGGCTGGTGAGTATGATGTCATCCTCAGCGGCACTGTATGCTGGATTCCTTGAGTGCACCATTGTCCCCGAAAGACATAAAGATGGAAATATGTCTGAGCAACTCATATGGCACAGTTACCATAATACAATACACATATCAGTCACCCACCACCATATCAGCTCCAACTTAATGTTCAGACAAGGCAAGTGGTATGTCTCCAGTTTATCTACCACTGGGATGCATATTGTATTGTACAACACTTTCTGCTATGTGTTTATAGACATGTTCCCTGTGGGGACACTAGAGTTGCTGGGCTGTTACAGAGTATTTCACCTGCATGCCATTGTCACTGCCACTATGTTTCCACATATGCATGTGGTATACTTGCTATGTGATTGCTACACATTTGCCATTCTGTGTTATTGGGGATATCTATGCATGCTGTTGGACATGTTCTGGGATTGTGTGGACTATTACAACTCACATATGTTCCATGACAGTGACACAACAGTATGTGTAGGAGATATTTGCCAGCAGGAACACCTCTCCCAGCTAATGTGGACATGTTACCAGGCCACATCACATCCGCAACCCACCATGGAACCTCATTGTCTACAGTTCTGGCACTACCTTCATGTGGAACCACCGCAGGGGATGGTGTCCCCCCCCCAAAGGAGCACACACATACATATGTCTGTCACTCACAGCTAGGTCCAGGGTCTGGTGTATAGGGAGCTCCACATAGACATGGGGTACCAGCTACATCACCTGGAGGCATGCAGTACACATACACAAGGTTAGGCATGCTCTTCCTGCTCAGCCGACAGCCCTGGCTCCTTTATGACCATATAGATGATGTGACTGCCCATGGGTGGGCACCATGTTCCCTTTGTTCTCATATGGGGGCTCATTGGCCTCCCCATTCCAAATGAAACTACTCATCCACAAAGTTTACCCACCATGTGTCATATACCAGCCCTGTATGCTGTCTTGTTTGTCACCTAACCAAACCTACATACCAATATTTGCCTACCACCTTTCACCAACATAGATATTCCTCCTTCTCAAACAATTGCAATGTGTTCCCAACATGGGTTACACACCACACTCCACACTCCATTTTGCAGCCATGTACTGGTGTGTAGATATGTTGTGTATTGATGTGTTATGTTCTCTCACACATGTCATGGCAGGGGACATGTATTGACATATATATATATATATATATATATATATATATGTGTGTGTGTGTGTGTGTGTGTGTGTGTATGTATATACCTGTGTGTCAGTATTATGTATATGTGTGCATGTGTGTGTTTATATATATATATATAGATATATATATATATGTGTGTGTGTGTGTGTGTGTGTGTGCACGCGCACGTGTGTGTGTGTTTGTGTGTGTGTATATATATATATATATATATATATATATATATATATATATATATATATATAAATATACACACATCTACATATGTGCATATAAGTGTAGATATCATTATGTGTTGTTTATATACCTATATATATGTATAACTGTCCGAGGTTCTATAGAGATACACAGCTGTGAATATATATCACACATATATTTATATGTATGTGGGGTGCATACAAACATTTGGTCCACACTCTTGTAACTCTCTTTACTTCACAGCTGAACTATTCTGCCTTGCTGCAACACAGGCAGGTATCATCTGTGAACACAGACTAACATTTGGGGGTATATATGGTGACAGATTTTAGATAAGCATATTATACTGCTATGGCAGTTGGGCATGATATGCTACACTTTAACATGACTGTCCTGCAGGTGGTGTGCTCTCACACCCATGTGTTTATCATGACAGTATTAATTCCACCACCAGCTGTTGGCCACAGTAATGTACAGAACACAGATATCATGGGTAACATCTTTGCCATTCACTGCTGATCTGCACAGTTGACAGGTATGGCCCACAGCCCACAAGGACATACACTATTGTCCAGAGCAGTTGTTGAGCAGAAAATCATTACAGGAACAATTACTGATGGCACATATAAATCATTTCACATTATATATCCTATTATTCTATGCCATATACTACATGCAAGTCGATACATATATGTTTCACATACCTTTTATGTTTTATTCCACAGTAACAAATCCCTGAGCTTTGTTATTTGTTTTTAATTTATGTTTTTTTTTTTTCTTATTCTCTCTCTCAGTCTCTCCAGTAGAGTGATTCAGCTGGTTTGAATAGATTGCAGCATGCTTTTGTTGGTATTGCAGTCTCCAATCAGTGTCCACTAGTTGCTAATTGCATGCAGCCTGCTGTGTAGTACTTCAGATAACCACTGTCATGGCAACCCAGTACTATAAATTGCTGACCTCTGTGGGTGTTGTCCCTTCACCTTTCCAATATGGAGGACATCCTTCCTGTGTGTGGATATCAGTGTTACAGACAGCAGGTAGCAATACCTCTTACAGCAGTACCTGCGGACACAGGCCAAATATACATTTAGGTAAAGTTCCAGACCTATAGACAGCATGAGCAGTGTTGTTGTGTGCATTATATCTTGCTGGTGTTACAGGGTTTTTGTGTACATGGTACTTTAATATGGAATGTTGTCTGTCTGCATAGCTCTCAACTGTGGGCCTATCCATATAATAGCCAGAGGATTGGCTGTTAGGTTTTTGTCTGTGCACCACACAGGTATTGTCCCAGATATATCAGTGGCACTCTGTCTGTTGAGTGTTTTCAGTACATGGCTATAGCCATTTGTATTTCCATGTTGTATTCCTGCATAAGGGTATGCTGTAACAAATCCTGTAACACCAGCAATTCCCAGGGTGTGTAACAGCAATAATGCAAATATAGCCCTATGTTCCTGCCTCTGTCCTCCACATATATGCCAGTCTTTGTCCTGCTGATGATACAGAAAGGGGTTGTTAGGTAATGGCCTATCATTATTTACTGCTAGTATTACTGCTATCATACCAGTCATGTCATGGACTCCCACACCAACTGTTGGGAAAAGTCCATATATATGGGGGCAACAGCTGGACAACACATATGTGCCCTTGTACATTCCAGAGGTCAGTGTGTGGTGCACAGTGTTCCTTGCCCTTGTACAGCCTTTTATGGGGGGGGGTTCAATGCCATTAACCTAGGCTGTGACACCTTTTCAGGGATATAAGTTTTAAGACACATTGAGGTGTAAGGGTGTACACTTTCATACATTCCTCCATGGGAACAGTGGTGGGGTGCAGCTTACAGTGTTACACAAAGTTCAGTCATTCAGTGTGATAGTGAGATGTTAGGTTAAGCAATGTTATGTATGAGATACTGTGACATTACCACAAGTGCTACATTTCCCCCTAGGGCTTGACTACAGGGTGTAATTGGAGGTTGCTGAACTACATCTGTAATTGTTGATTGTTACTTATCTTGAAGGCAAATCCTGTGTCTACTGTTGTACTAATTGAAGGCCTTGGCCTGGACAGCATAGTATGGTATATATCCACATGGCTTGCATCTACTGTTCTGTCTGGGCCTTGCATTCATCACTGATTACAATTTTCAAAATGTATGTGGTGTAAGTACTGGCATACATTATTGTATAGTACACAAACAAAGGTTTTCTGTGTATTCATACCTGTGGGTCGTGTCATGTCCTTTGAATTGTGGGTGGGTATATGTATAATGTAAGTATTCTCATTTGTGGGAATGGTTGCCACACTACACATTTCACAATTGCCAGCTACAGGGCTACAGGGCTTGTGGCTGAGGGATATACTTTGCACCCAGTACTTCCACACTACTTCTACATATGTATGGCTACTAATACGTTTTGTCTGTGTATATGTGTATGTATGTATCTATATATATATATATATATATACATCTCTCTCTCTAAATATATATATATATATATATATATATATATATATATATATCTCATATAGCTATATCTATATATATGTATCTATATATATGTATCTATCTATCTATATATATATATATATATATATATATATATACATACATACATATGAACATATTTATCTATCTATATACAATTGATGTTATATGATTATTTGTGAGTCATGATATATATATATATATATATATATATATATATATATATATATATATACATATAGCTGTCTATCTGTCTACATTTACAGATATATATATCTGTCCATATGTCCATACATGTTTGGCTCATATTTTGCCCTATACCTCATTCTTTTGGCAATTGATTTGGATGATCGCAGAATTGAAGTCAGTAACTAGTAGCGACACTTTTGTGTTTCAGACTTCATCTCCTTCTACATATGTGTTCTAATACATATAACTGTGTAACTAGCAAAAATGTAAGTGTATTAGAGCAATAGTTGACATATATCCCTATTTGTGCCCACATTGTGACACACTTTGCCCAGACTTCTTGCATTAACAGGTTGTATGGTATGATATTACTACATTTCCTGTACTGCTGACTGATTGTGCTGGCTGTATATGCTTGTGAAAACATCAGGGTTATGTATGTCTTCCATGGTTTAGTGGTAAATCGCATTGTGCAGGATCCTGGGTTTGAGCTTTGCAGAGGTAATTTATTTTGTTACTGGGAAGAACATGGCCCATTGGATACAGAGTGATTTATGCTCTTGAAAGCAGTTGTAAGCGGGTTTGCACGGGTTTGCAAGGAGCTAAGCACTGCCAACTGCTGGTTAATGTTTCTTACACTCAGTTACCTTCTAAATTGCTTAACCTGTGCAGGCAGTGCTTACCGGTGCGCAAACAGGCTGAAACCCGCTTACTGCTGCTTAAAAGTGCATACTCCTGCTTACCCCTGCACTAATTTCTTTAAAAGAAAAGAAAAAGGGGTGATAGGAAAGTGGTGAAAAAGAGGCACAAACAGGGAAAGACAGTAGGCAAGATAGCTAGGGATGCGCAGGAAGGGTGTAGGGAAGGTCCATAGCTGCCCATTTCTTCTACAGCAACAGCTGTGCATATGTAATGAATTTGGCGGTACATTTGAACACTCCAACCCCTGGGAGAGGGGTGAGGACAACAGTAATATGTTGTGATGTCAGTTAGATCAGATAACATGTGTCCAGTGGACATGTGTGCAAAATGGACAGCTATGTATGGGGCGTGATTTTTTTTTTTTGGGAACAGATTGCCCTTTTTTTTTTTTTTTTATTTAAGGTGACAGTGAGATGTTGGGGAAGGAGAGTAGGTATGCTCAGGGAGGATAAGTTGGGTAAGGTGACAGAGAAGACAGAGAAAACAGACAAGACAGCATACAGGAGTGGTATTTGACACGTGTGGGGAAGCACCTTGGATGGGGAGGGGTGTTTGGAAGTTGCAAGCCCATAAGCCCCTAAATGGAAACAGTGGGACTGAGGTCCCCACCTATGGGCAGTCACAACTGCATCTTCATGGCCCCAAAAGTGGCTGTGCTGGGGGCTGTGTAGGAGGGGCAGGATCACCCCCTAATTGCGCCACTCAGCCCTCAAGCTGGCATAGCTTGTCTTGAAACTCCATATCGAGCTCCCTACACACCACAGCCCGAACCTGAGGATGGTGACATGTTCCTCTCCATGCCTGCTCCCAGGGGGGGCAAGCCCCATCCCCTGTGGTGTTTCTACACAAAGGTGGTGCAGGGCCAACAGAGGAGGAGGTCCCAGGCTGGGCCCCAGACGTGATGGTGCCCAGTGCCATGGCCAGCTGAGGTGGGACAGGTGGGTCTGCTGTGACCAGCCTTCCCATACGAGCTATGTTGTAGCAGGTTTATGACAGATATGGGTTAGTAATAGTCAACAGCATTCAGGATTAGTTATAACAGCATGCATAAGTATTCCCATTAACCCAAAACACCAGATTTAAAACAACTGCAGAGGAAGCAGAACACATGCATACATGAAACAACACTGGTCATTACAACAGCATGCAGGTTTCATTGATGGCAACAGGCCACCAGTATGGATGTATTTTAACATGGCACATGCATAGAAACAAATGTGAATATTTATAAACCATTAGAACATACGTCCCAACATAAGTTTGGAGTGTACACATACCGATTGAGGTGTATCATCGGGTTATTTTTGCACATATGGTAGGGGTGAGAGAGAGAGAGTTCAATTAACAACTAATATATCCTTGTAGTTTTCACAACATTCTTAGTCACTGCAGTGATCTGTCCCTTACATATATTATTAGACTACCCAATGACCTTATATTGTACACTGGTATGTTTATAGATTATTATATATGTGACCTGTGTCTTACATACAGGCGTGACAAGATGCAGGTATTAATGCAACATATGTTAAGAATTGCTCTCATACACTTTGGGTGAGGTGCTAGAATGACAGGTTTGTTTTCATATACATTTTCTGTGTATGTACACGTCTGGATATCAGTTATATGTCATTAACAGCTGCCTACATTTCTTAGATCATCACACTGATTTTTCAGGGGAACAGGGTACCAGGCTGGTGATGTGGGCCATTTATCTGGACATGCTGGACAGATTGGAACAGTTGTGGGGTATGAATATGCATACAACTTTCTATTTGAACTTTCTAGCAAATTCTGTACAGTTGTTGGATGTAATTATGCATACAGCTTTCTATCTGAACATTGTAACAAAATCTATACAGTTATGGGGTATGATTATGCATACAACTTATTAGCAGTCCCGGGATTCAACCCCCTGCTGTGTGTGACAGAAAAATTACAGTTAACATCACAGTATACTGTGCTATCAGGGAATTGATGCGAAGCTTGCTACTCTTTTCTGTGTAAGTCTCCCTCACTTGTACAATATGACTGACCTCTTGGCACTTCCAGCATTGTTATACAGAACTTCGTACACATTTTATCTGCATACCACAGTGTGGGTAACACTGCTTAATACAACAGTACTGTTTATAGTATGCAACAGCTCAACAACATATGAAAGAAGAATAAACAGAAGCACTCCAGGGGTTATACCTTTATTCACAGAATATTACAAATTTTTTCTACTGGTATGACACTTTCTAAGGATCTTATATTTATTTGTTATGACAGTACATGCTGAATATTTACTAACCTGCCTCGTCACGCGGCCTTTGCAACCTAGCATCATGGGCTAGTATCATGGGCTTGCTGGTTCTCAACCCGCTCATCTGCAGCTGTCAGAGAAATACAGTGATATTTAGCCATACCTATCCATAGTATAAACAAGCTAAGCGATTATTAACTACTTAGTAGAATGAGTACTTACTCAGTACTGCGGCATTAGGCATCTGCTGAGACTCCTGGATCCACTGTTCTAGTACATCCCCCCCTGCTGCTTCAGGTCAGCATTGTGGTGCCTGACCTGCTCATCAGTCTGGAGGATACCTGTGGCACCGGTGAGGTCATGGGTGAGACTGTCCCAGGCCTCCGTTTTATACTGCGAGCCCTGGTACTGGCCCTGCAGTAGTCTCTGCTCATGGTGTTTTACCAGGAGCAATACCATGATTTTTGACTCCTGGATGCCCCAGCACTGTGCTCTAAATCCAGTGCCTTCACCCACACCAGCCATTCTACCTGCAGTAGTGAGCTACAACCAGTTATGGGAAGTATTCCCGCCTGTGGGGTTTAAATACGGCCAGATTCCCACACTTTCCGTGTTTGGCCGGTTTTGAAAAGGCTAAGCTATGGGCACACCTGCTTACCTAAGGTTGGCAGTGCTTAAGGAGGTATACCAATAGGCAGGAATCAGTTGCCCTATACATTGCTTACACTTAACAAGCTAAGCTGTGCACCGGTTAGCTTTGCTTAACAGTTACTTAGCATTATATTTGCTTTTTGGCAGTGATTTATTATTCATTACAGGTTATATATGTAAAGTAAAAAAATAGAGGCCATCACCTTAAGAGTGATAACTCATTTTAAAGCAAATAGTAAAAAAATCAGACTGGTTTCAGCAGTCTTTGCCTTCATCAGTGATTATCATCCATCTCAGAAATTGTTGAATTTATACATTCAGCTTCATTGTCAATCAAACATTTAAAGGTACAGTGATTAAATGACTTTATACATTCCAAAGGAGTACATCAAAAAGATAACAAAAAATATATACAAAAAAATGTATAAAAAACAAAAAAATACAAATGGTCATTAAGACCTGGGGAAAATAATGCCCCTAGCTTGACTATCCAGCTTTTCTCTTTGTCTTTTAGTATACTGTGCCACCCTAATTTGTATGATCTATCTCCCCATATTTTGTCAATAATACAAAAGTGAAAGGTGGCTGTTTTATGAACACATACATGTCTGTACAATGCATTAGTCATAAGTCTGTTCCTAATGTCACCTAAGTGCTCAGACATCCTTATTCTGAATGGCCTAGAGGTCTGCCCAACATAAAATGAGGAACAGGAGATGGTGGCCAAATAGACCACCCAGTCCATTCCACAATTAGCAAAATGTTTTATACTATGCACCAATTTGGTGTTCCTACTAGAAAACTCCTTGGATTTTGGCATATATTTACAAAAGGAGCAGTGTCCACAGGAGAATGATCCCACCAATTTATCTCCTGTGATAGTTAATTGTTTTCCCATGATTTGTCGTTCAGCCCTGGATTTGTAATGATTGAGGTAAGATCCGAATGTCCTACCTCTACTATATGAAAATTTACACTCATCTGTCAGGAAACTGGATAATTCCTGATTAGACATAAGTATATTCTGATTCTTATTAACTGCATTTCTGATAGCATGAATGTTTCTACCACATGTAGTTACAAATCTAATAGTATTGTCTGTTATTGGCATTTTTTCATGATATTTCAATAAATCCAATCTATCCTGCCCAGTAGCCAAATTGCTAGCTGAAAGAATATGTCCTGATTTGTAACCACTGGCTTTGAACCTGTGTATCAGGTCATTCTTATGATGTTCATAGTCATCATTGGAAGAGCAAATCCTTTTAGTACAAAAGAATTGAGACTTGGGAATATTCCTTATAATGTGATCCGGATGTAAGCTAGTGGCTTCCAAAAGGCTATTGTACTGTGGATATTTGCGGAACACTTGTGTTGACAATGTGTTGTCCACATTCTTACAAATCTTGACATCTAAGAAATGAATTTCTTGATGGTACATATTGAGAGTAAATTCAATGCTCCACTTGTTATGATTGAGGTATTGGACAAACTCTAAAAGATATGCAGTGTCTGCACGCCAAACCAGCCAACAGTTGTCAAGGTATCACCGCCAAATGTCCATGTCATCCAAAAATATGTTATGATTGTCATCATATATAAGGAATTCCTCCAAGTACCCCATAAAGAGGTCTGCATAAATTGGGGTAAAAGATGCCCCCATAGCTGTACCTCGCACCGGCCAGTAACATTCCTTTTGAAAATAAAATATGTTTTTTGTTAGGACATGTTCTGCTATACAGACCAATAATGTATTGAAGCCTGGATAATAAAGATTTGCTTTATTTAGCCAATATTCAAGGGCCTCATGCCCAGCACAGTGTGGTTTTTGACTCCTGGATGCCCCAGCACTGTGCTCTAAATCGAGTACCTTCACCTACACCAGTCATTCTGCCTACAGTAGGGAGCTACAACCAGTTATGAGAAGTATTCCCTCTTGTGAGGTTTAAATATGGCCAAATTCCCGCACTTTCCGTGATTGGCTAGTTTTGAAAAGGTTAAGCTATGGGCACACCTGTTTACCTAAGGTTGGCAGTGCTTAAGGAGGTATACCAATAGACAGATTGAATCAGCTGCCCTACACATTGCTTACACTTAACAAGCTAAGCTGTGCAGTGGTTAGCATTGCTTAACAGTTACTTAGCATTACATTTGCTTTTTGGCAGTGATTTATTATTCATTACAGGTTATATATGTGTCTGGTAGCCATGATTCATGTGTGCATACACTGTATAGGGTCCTGGGGACTTCTGCAATTTATTACAATAACACATCACATCTGTGCTTACTGCAGTACTCCAGTTCGCATATTTATGTGATGTAGCTGGGTATACAACATACGGCTGTATAGAAAGTCTTTTCACATGTTCAGCTTGTTTTCCTATGGAGAGGTTTGTTTCTTAAAACCTCACTCTTATGTACTGTTTTGTTGGCTTAGTGGTTAAGTACTGTGACTGTAGTATACATGGTCCTGAGTTCGAGCCTTACAGAAGCATTATTTTGTTGCTGAGCAGAACATAAGCCATTGGGTACACAGTGATTAAGGCACTTCAAGCAGTTCTAAGTGGGTGTGTATGGGTTTGCATGGAGCTAAGCAATGCTAACCTCTGGTTACAGTTTCTTACACTCCGTTAGCTTCTACTTTGCTTAATCTGTGTAGGCAATGCTTACCCCCACGCAAACGCACGTAAACATGCTTACTAGTGCTTATATATGCTTACTACTGCTTATTTGTGCTTAAACCTGCTTACTAGTGCCTTATTCATTATGACACTGACACTTCACATGTGCATTTAATGCAGTACTCCAGTTCACATTTGAATGTTTTAGTAGGTTTGCAACAAAAAAAAAATTGTTCATATACAGATTTCACATGGAAAATGGAATGTGCTGCAGTGGGACTCGAACCAGGAATGCTTTCTCGTTAGGTGGATGCTCTACCCACTGCACTATTGCTGTGCTGCTTCATTTGCATATATCTTCCTTGTTATCCTCTTCAGCCTTTTAAGCTGCTTTAACCGTAGCTAAGCGATGGGCACACCCACACGCCTACAGTTAGCTTTAATCAGTGTTTTAAAAAAAAAATAAAAGGGTTTCTTTATTAACTTTTTCAGTACTGTTGCTGTTGTACACATGGAGGACTGTTGGTGGGGTATGCGGACACCTATGAGCAATCTCGCTCATCTCTTAACACTTTCTGCTTTACTACATTGTAGGGGTGTGTTTATTCTGAGAGCTCTACTCTCAGACATGCCCCCTACACTCATACACGCTCTGTGTAAGCCTGGGACCTCGGGCAGTGCGCCTTCATTAATATGCATGGCACACTGCCGTCCTGCCCCTAAATGGGCACTTCCGTGCAGGACTAAATTAGTCCTGCATGGAAGATTATTGAATCCAGGGGATACTGTTAAGATATAAATATGCTTGTAAACTTGAACAATAAAGAAATGGTAAAATCACACAATTGCTAACAAAAATATCAGCAGAAGGAGGTACTACACAGTTTTATAAAATTGTCCTTGTTAGAAAAATAAGCCTAGATGCACAAATATATTAATGCTATAGTTGTGCAGCTAGACTTGTATATTACATATTAATATACTGGTATATTATATAATAGTATGTGTTATAATGAATATATTAATATTATTATTAACATATACCCATAAAACATAATCCATCCTCACACAGTTAACAGAAGTAACAGTTGACCTGAAGTGCTCTTCCACAGTTGACTAAATGCGTCGTTAACAGTACTGATTGCACCTATGGATAGGCATATAACATTCACAATAGATAATATTAACATGAAAATGAATGGTACTAGAGTATCTGTAAACTAGATTTGCAACCTAAATACCATCAATTTGAGCTAGTTTCCCAGAGCTGAACCTTAATAACATTGTTTATACATGTGGGTCATGCAGATAAGAGCCTTTTGTTTAGTGTAAGCCTTTCTGTTAATATATTTCAAAATGCAATACTCCAAAGAATTCTAAACAGTAAGAATTAGAGATGACATGCTAACTAATGGCTGGGTGAAAGACAAGTATAATAATGTATTTAAATAATTTCTGGAAAGATTGAAACAAAGTGATTTGACAGTAAAGAAAGAAAATACAAATTTTATAAAACTATATTAAGAGTTTTATGGTTTCATGTTTTCAGCATGAAGTATATCACATAACTCAAATAAACTATAAGGAGCAATAAGAACTTTAATCAAACTAAATTTCAAACTGAGCTCAAGTCATGTGACTGGTCTGAACTAAAACTGCTCCCACTAGATGAAGCAGTTTCTTACTTTTAACTCTACATTCCTTGCTATCATTGACAACCATCCTCCTACTCATACAATCAGAACCAATAAAAAAGTAGCACTGTGGCTGTCAAAAGATACCAGACAAAAATCATACACAGGAATAAAGCCTGGGCCTCGTGGAGAACCACCAAATCCCCAAGGGACCAACTTATATATAAACAACTAAGGAATGATACAAAGAAGTCTATAACCCTAGACAAAAAAATGTATTATAGTCACCTGCAACAGAAACACCAAAACCACCCCAAAAAATTTTGATCTAGTTTAAATAACCTCCTCCACTCAGGACATTCATCTACCCCTACCCCCTTGACTACCCTCCAAAAATTTCCAGAAAATGTTGCTAACACCATTAACACCTTCTTTACGGAGACTATTCAATCCCGCACCAACAGTCTAGACCCCAGTAGCCCAAGTATTATCGACCCCACACCCAAAACACATCTTTCCTTCAGCTTTCAACCAATACCAACATCACTTATCAGGTCACTGATCAAGAAACTAAAACCCACCACCCTATCGGCAGACCTCTTCCCAGCAGAGTATCTTCAAAAAGCCACAAATTAAATAGTATATCCCATTTCAATATTAGTCAATAGAACTATTGCAGAAGCCTATATCCCCTCCATATGGAAGATCTCCCATGTTATTCCTCTTCATAAAGGGGGTGGTTTCACTGAACTTTCAAATTATTGACCTATAGCCATCCTGTCACCCTTGGCTAAAATTATGGAAAAATGTATCCATAAACCACTCCTACCCTATCTCAATTGAAACAATCTTCTAGCCTCCTCCCAGCATGGATTTAGACCATACCATAATATAACCTCTGCCCTCCTTTCATTTTCTCATACAATAAAGCAAAACCGTAATAACAACAAGCTCTCCTCTGCCCTATTCTTAGACCTATCCAAGGCGTTTGACATGGTAAACCACCAGCTACTATTATGTACACTAAAAACATTTTCTATAGATAACCAAGCGATTCTCTGGTTTCAGTCCTATCTAAGTGGCAAACAAGCTGTATTATGGAAGGAGAACCTATCCTCCCTATTACCAATCACCCTAGGAGTCCCTCAGGGGTCGATATTAGGCCCGCTTCTATTCTCCATCTTCATTAATGATTTAAATACAGTCATCCCAAAAGCAACTTGTAATCGGTATGCAGATTTACAGAATTTATCCCAAAGCACCTTTAACAAGGTAGAAAACTGGCTCACTGACCGGCGTCGCCTATTAAATCCAAATAAAACAAAGCTGTTACTCTTCACCCCCACTCGTAAGGTTACTTTGTCATTACTTACCATAAAATCTAACAACGGCACTATAATTTCCCCAGAACCTAGTACTAAGCTATTAGGTGTAGCAATCAACAACAATCTTAAGTTCGATGCTCACATTGACCAAACTACTAAGACGGTAAATAAGAAACATGGCTCTTTATATAAGATTAAACAATTCCTTACCCCATCTGCTAGGACTGTGATTGCTCAAACACATTTACTAGCAACCCTACTATATGCCTCTCCTATTCTTACAAACCTAAGAAATCTGACCTAAATAAACTCACTAGCTGCTATAATAATATTGCCAGATTTGCCACAGGTTCACCATATAGACAACACCACCACTGTCTTAGCCTTGAAGCATTAGGCTGCCAAATTCAATACAATCAACTAATGGTTGCACACAAAGTTCTCTACCAACCAGAAATCACACCCATCCTTAAAAATATAATCATCCTATACAGTAACCTAAAACCCTCCACTCTTCCAATAGAATAATAGCTCAAACTGTTAAATCCAGCAACTCATCTGGTGACTATTTACCAACTGTGGTGGCAAAATTTAGAACTTACTTCCTGCTGAACTCACAGCAGTCCCCTCTTTAACTCAATTTAAAACATCTCTTAAAAACACCTAAAAATACATTGGCTATGCCTGTGTACAAACCCTGACTAACCTCTTCTCAATTTACTATGTACCACTGAAAGGCTTGGCTTCATGTAGAAACTATCATTATCATAACTCTGATACTTCTGCTGTTTCAAAAGATTGATTATTGGATTGTAGTACTGAACTAAAGGACAACTTATACAACTATGTACTATTAAAATAAATGAGTTCTCGGATAAAAGTTTATAATTTTTAAGTTTTATTATAAATTCTGGCATATATGGAATATCCATGTATGTGTTCATGTGTTCTTGTACAAAAGTACCCAATTCTGAAGGTTACTTTGTCTGTATATATTTCTGGAGCTTTTCTCCCCGGGCCTCCTCTGAAAATGGACCAAAATCCAGTCGGACTCTCCCGGTTAACAAATGTAAAATAAAATAAATAAATAATAGTTAAGGTACTACAGTAAGGATTTTTTTTTCAAAATAGCAAGCTATATTTCATGCTTTAGTAATAAGTATAGTACATTAGTATCATCAATGGAAGTACTAATAAAAACAAATGTTTCATCTGAATGGGCAGATAATAATCAACATTTAAATTTAATGTCTGAGTTTTTAATATTCTCATTTATTATTCTGACTCTAAAATTAGGACTGTTTTAGACATACAGTCTATTACATTAGTTGATGATGTAGTAGCTCAGAAACAAGATGAAGACAAAATTGCAAAGTGTGCTAATAGCTCTTCAACAGATCTGGAAAAGGAACAATCCCAGAGTCAAATAGAGACTCTTTCTTTTTGTTTGCTTTTATGAGCATATGGGATATTGTATGGTGTTAACTGACCATAATCTGTTAGAATTATATTTAACAACCTCAAGTGAAAAAGTACTTACACAGAGATGGGTGTTAAAGTTCTCATCATACATTTTCACAATGATGTACAAGAAAGGTGAGCACAGCGCTGGAAATTACTCTTCCGTTTTTCCACAATTCTGCAAATGAGCAGGGACTTCATAGATGTAACAGAAGATTATATCAACATGCTGGCAGTTAGATCACTTTCTAAACCACAGATGTCAGAGAAGCTCAGGAAGACAGTGTATTATACAAAGTTATATAGTTTCTGCTTTTCAGATGTCAGTATACAAAACACTTAAATCATACTGATTTGCCTGTTAAAAGAAAATATGAAAACTGTAAATATGTTATCACAGTGCCAGTTAATGATAAATATTAATTGAAAGGTATAGCCTAATAATCTTAGCTACTATGGCAAGATGGTAAGTTGAAATAACCCACAAAACCACATAGAGGTTTAGGAAAGACAATGGAATTGGTATGACAGAATATTTGCTTGCTAAGTATGGAAGACTTAATTGAGTTTACAAAAGGTAATTCTCTATTGTGCAGAGCAAATATATACGCAAATGGGTTTATGTGAAGATGCCAGATCTATGACATAGAATGTTTTCAGAAGTCAGCACTGGTTTCTACAATGAGTAAGCAAGCAGACTATCCATTTGTTATATCTGATGAATATTGCACTTTTCCAGTGATGGAATATGTTATGTTCAGCAGCTGCAAAGATTGTTCTTCAAGTACTGGACAACATATTTGCTAGATTTGGATTATCACAGATTATTAAAAGTAACTAAAGCCTCTATTTAATAATTTCTTATTTGACTATTTTGTGCAAATTTAAGAACACATAATAATAATATAACTTCCACTTAGATCCGAAGAAACAGAATGACATAGAGGTTCCATCCACTATGAGTTGTTAAGTTACAGCTCAGTAGGGCACTAACTTACTGAGTACAATTGGTCAGAAAGTCAACCTAACAACAACAAAAAAAAATTACATATAAGAAGTTTTTGCAGGGGCAAGCCTCACACAACCCCAAAGTTAAATATACTACCTGCACAGTTATACCAACATGAAAAAAAAGGTAATGTCTGAAAACAGACAGGGCAAGCCTGGCATACACTTAGACAGCACACACCAGCAGTGCTTTCCCATGTAAAACAAAATCAAGGAGTTTAACATTATTGAATTGAAAAAAAAATCTCATTCAGTGAGAAGAATGTAAGCTAGATAGGTTCATGTCTAACACTCGTAAAGCTGTAAAAACAGAACCATGAAGCAGGTGCCATGGAAGCAGCATTTTTTTGTAATACTGATAATATGTAAATTTAAAAATGAAGGGCATAATATCTATTTCTTTTCAGATTTATAAAATATTGGACTTTCCATTAAATTGGTTGAATATTGAAAGTTCTGAAACAGAAAATGATTTTCATAGAAAATATAACATAAAGATAAACAAAAGCAACAGATGGTGCATGGAAGTTTATAAAAATGGAAGATTTATTTTAAGAAAGAGATGATATAGAAGAATAAGGCAGATATAAAATGTACCTCAGACAAAATAGTCCTCATTACGAAACAAATATGATTTTTTAGAGAAAAAGAGATAATAAACCAGTAGGAAAGATATAAAAATGTACCCCACACAAAGCTGGTCTCAATCTGATAGAAGTAAGATACAGCTAGAATAGTGAATGGCAGATAAAACTGACCCTTATTAGGCTCTCTCCAGCATGCAGACACTCTGAGATAGGTTAGCCCTTGGAAAAACTTGATTTAAAACTGAAGCCACAAACAAATGAGCTGATAGGCTGTAAGCAGACCGTATAAGCCAATTTCAGGTAATTTCCACAGTAGTTAATTTAACATACAAATGACTTTATCAGTATGGCAATTTCTGTCTTGAAACTACACCTGCTTAGCTCAAGATGTGTCAAAAAGAATACAGAATTGCATTTAAAAAGGTGGTTCATTTTTTAATCATTTGCTCCAGTTCCTGCTTAACTACTGATCCTCAGTCTGAAGACCCCAGTAGATTCATTTTATCCCTAAGTAACCTGGATAGAACTCCTCACATTGAGTGGGACTGCCTGTCTCAAGGGATAACCTCGCAGCTGTTCTTTTCTTTTGTAATATCCAGATTTTTGCTGTTAAGGCCTTAGCCCTCCTGGTGGATAAAGTATGTTCTCACATCAAAACAAAGGCAGATACATACTTCTCTGGCAAAACAAAGGCAGATACACACTTCTGTGGCATAGAACCACTTCTGCACTCACCTTTTGTGGACTAGTGTGCAGCTACAGCATGACAGAGTAGGACACATCTCCTGATCATTTCACCTTTTTTAAAAATGGGTAGTAAAGGGTAGCTTGAATCCAGAAAAAGCTTTTATTTTGAGCTTTTCCATTACTTTACATGTAATGCACAACTTTATAGAGATTGCATTTGATGATATAAGTTGAGTGATTGAGTTTTGACCATTCACAGTATGCACTTTATAACAACTATGGCAGAATGGGCTGGTTTGAAGAACAAAGGGCATATTGATAGTAGAAGTGGTACTTACAAATGTGGAAGATGCAGTCATCGTAAGTATATATTAGACTGTACCTCTATAAAAATTAGGGATATCAAAATACAGCCTGAATTTAAATGCAGTTGTAAAATGAAAGGGTTGGTGTATGCTGCATTGTGCCAAAATTGTGATGGTTTTTATATTGGTAAGACAACTAGATATTTAAAGAGAGGATATATGAACACATGTATTACATTAACAGAGCTAAAACAATGCCCTAGCAAAACATGTAAGCAAACACAAAGATCATAATTTTTAATTTTTTGGTATTAAGAAACCTGTTTTAAATCCCAAACAAGGTGCAATTGATTTATGGTGAGAGTACCGGGAACTATATTGACAGAGTAAGATGAATGCTATGGAAGTCCCCGATTTGAATGGAGTGATTTCTGTGATGTCGCCACTCTGGCCAATAATTAGGCGGCATGAATCCTCACCATTGGCACTAGACAGGGGGTGTTCACTTGTAACAAAAATGGATACACCAAGTATATATGTACCTGAACTAGTAGCTTCCCCTGTTACTGGTGGACTCTGTTGGGGTGGTTTAGGCCGCCCACCATAGGTTCCCTTATATCCATGTGCAGCATTGGGTATCCCCTTCCTGTATGTGATGCCCTGCTTGCTAAGTAGAGATCCCCTTTATTCCCAAACTCATCTGCAGAGTTGCACTTGTGGTCTGCCAACCAGATTTTCATGTCCTCAGACAAAGTGCTAAGGGCTTGTTCCCTCACAAAAAGGTCTGCCAGCTCTTCAAAAGTGGTGACCTGACACCCACTCACACACCTATGAAAATAAATGCTTAACTCAGAAATATAATCACACACACTTTCATCTGCCTTGAGTCTATGCTCATGAATCTTTATTCTGTAAGCTTCAGGTGTTAACTTAAAGCATTCAAGTAAACATGGTTTTACTCTGTCATAGTTTAAACAGTCAATATCAGACAATTTATAAACAGCAGTTACAACTTTACCATTGAGTAAGGGGGTCAGGAACCATACCCTGAGCCCTTGGTCAACATTATATTGTTTACATTCTCTTTCAAATATATGAATAAAATGATCAAAATTATGACCCTCAGTAAATTGTGGAAGACATTTACTGACCTTTATTGCTTCTGGGGTTCAGTTATTCCCCTCCCCATTATCTCCATGACCCCAATGAATAGTCAGCATCTCCCTCTCATTTTGATGTTGTTTCTTATTTTTTTCAGCTTCCAAATGCAGCAGTCTCTCTGCTGATTCTAATTCCATCTGTTTTGCCTGCCGCAGTCTCTCTGCTGTTTCAAATCCAAATGTTTGGCCTCCAGTTCAAGCCTCTTTAACTACAGATGGATCTTTAAGTCCTATGAGGAAAAGGTGAACTGTACTGTTTCTGAGGGCTGTACATCCCCATCACCAAACTGGTTGTCTGGCTGCTAGTCGGAGCTGTGACTAAGGCTGAAATAATTTCCTCTTTCATCAAGTTGGCATACACAAGTCCTTTGGCTTCACACACCTTGGCCAACTAGTTCTTTGGCAGTTTGCTATAATCCTCTGCTGACATCTTTGCCTGCTTTCCCTGATTAAACTAAACTAACAAAAAATAAATAAGGCTGTTGTTAAACGAAACTCTGTATGTTTACCTTGTGGCTGCTGAGAATACACACACCTTCAGTGACAACTGCCTTCAGGCTACAGAAGTTCAGTTAATATCCACACCACTGCTCACCAATATGTGAAGTCCCCATTCTGGGCCAGTAATGAAGGAACCTGAATCCTCACCACTGACACTGGAGAAGGATGTTCACTTGGAAAAAAAACTGGATATACCCAGTATTTCAAGATACAGCTCTCTGAATCAAGCACAATTTCCCTTAAGAGCACACAGGGAACACACTCAGTCCTGGATCTGGGTTTCTCTCCAGGTCACCAGTAAGACTCCTCACTGGCACAACTATAGAGCTGAGACCTCAGCTGAGTGTCTAAGCCAAGTTCTCCACCACTTTCTCTGTGAAACCAGTGCTTTGTGCCCCTGCTGCAAGCAAATAACACACACACTCTTTGAGATTTGATTTTCACATACACACACACACACACACACACACACACACACACACACACACACACACACACACACACACACACACACAGCCTTACTAAGATCTGCTCCAGCTCCTGGATGTCATAAAACAATTTCAAACCTCTACCCTTCCAGAGTAGCAATTAGTTAACCCCAATGACAAGTCAGGAAGCTTTCCAGTGCATAATTTTTGTTTCTGGCTGCATTGAGAACTGTAATATACAATCTTTATGGTCTAGGCCAGTTAATTTAATTTCAAACTATTTTCATATTTTGTGATTAACCTCTTCTCTCCCAGTATCTCTGTTAAAACATATGCATTTAAATACTTACAATAAGGCATGTATATTTATTTTTCTGTCCATAATACATTTTTAACACAAGCAGCTTTACAAATACATTTTTCAATACAAGCATCTGTACAAATCAGATCAATATACAAATGACATATAATTCTTTACAAAATTCCAGCTAACTGTGCTGGCATATATTACACACCCACTGCTCTACTTTTCTAGGCATAGATGGCAATACCTCACATCATCACAGTTTCCATCAATTGTATTTTAAAATTAAAATCATTGGGGTTCCTTTAAATTCTAGTGGATGTAATATGAAGGCAAAAAGGGTTTTCTAAAGATAGTAGTTTTCTATATGTGTAATATAATAGCTTATGTTTTAAGTAATGAATTATAGCAACTGGATGATTTCCATGATAACTAATCATGGTTTGTATTTCTGATTGGTTAGAAGATGCCATGTGACTAATTGGGAAGTTTTAAGAGATGAATGGTTGTGTTTTTTAAACATTCTGATGAAGTCTCATGTATGAATTTGAGAGAAAAAGAGCTTAATTAAAGATATTAGGACCTGTTTCAGCAGTTCTGTCATCCATGTCATTTTTGAATTTTAAGTTTATCTGTCCATTTGTTGTGGTTACCTATCAGTAGTGTATCTAGGGTGTGGAGAGAGGGGCTCTGTTTAATGCAATACCGATGTTTAAAAGCTGATATTGCATTTGCGGTCAAACCTGAGTGCTGTAGTGCTCTCTTTGTCGTCTAAACTGTAGCAATTTAAAACAATTTAAAAGTAAAAAAAATCTTTTTTTAACCAAGCCTGAACATTTTATCATTCTGTGCAGGTAGGGTATAAACTGTAGCAACTGCTTGTATTGCATTTAAAAAGAGGAATTTTTTCAACTAAAACATGAGTGCTGTAGCATTCCCTGCAGGCAGGGTATAAACTAGCAAACAGTCTGCTTCAGTTTAAAAGAAGAAAATATCTCTTTATATATTTAATAAAATATGTTGAAGTAGGGTTGGGGGCAGGGCACAGAAATGGAACCTGAAATGATGGACAATATGCAAAATAATTAAGCTTAAAAATGGATAGAGATGGGAAAAAAGATGCAAAATATGAAGGCTTCTAAATGAATGTTACACTGCATATTCACAAAGGAATAAAATGAAAATTGCCAAAATAAGCAACTATTTCTGTCCAGGATAAGGGATTTATTCTAGTTCTTCCAATAGACCTAAAAAGTTTTGGATAGTTGAAAGAGGGCACTTGTGGTTTCCTTTCACTAGAATGGGCTGGATACTGCTGAGTTAGCATCAGTTACTGGAAATGATGGACTCACTCTTGAAGGAAGGAATGTTAAAATATCTGAAAGTGTGAGCATGGCACTGTCACAATGGATACCTATGATTATCTAGTTATGTTGAATGGTAGTGTCAGTAACATCAGGATACACTAGTATTTGCAGTAATATCAATACATTTAATGTATTACAAAATGGTAGACAACCAGAATGATGTTAGCAGTTCATTGTTTATGAATACACTCCTGAAATGGCACTAAACGCAATGCAATACAGGATAAAGAACTACTTAAAATGGTAGTGCTGCTGTACATTCATGCACAACCAACCCCAGTAATATCAAGGACATCCATCAAGATGGCAGACCTGGAATGGAAATGGGGACACTGGGGGCTGGGCCAGTGTAATGATGTCCCAAGGGGAACCAAAAAAAAAAACCAGGCAAAATGTAAAACCAGTCTAAAAGTGTCTTACATGTAAAGACCTGAGGAAGGAGGCAGAGCAGGTGTGTAATATAACAAAACATTTTAAAGGAACTCTATAAGTTAAGAACCACTTTTACTTACCCCCAGAGCAAAGTTTCCTTCTTAAAGCCTAAAACATTATTATTATATAGCTGAATACAAATAAAGCATACTATAGCTATTTCTTCTTTTGTGTAGCAAATCTGTGCTATTCAGTGGTCTTACTGCCCACATAGCAGATCTGCATGAAATTTCACATTACTTTTATTACAATTTTTCTTAATGACTCATATCATCCTGCTCATTACATTTGAAACTTTTATCTAGGAGAAGTTCACATAACAAAATGTTTGCATCCCTATCTTTTCCCTTCCCACTACAGCTGAAAAAAAACTTTGTTAGATCAAACAGCAAGTAACTTCAGAGACAATGAATTGTCAATCAAAGTCGAGTAAGCAATTTAGTCATACAGCGCAAGGAAGGGGGTTGATATAGCTAGGGGATGGGGCTTGGTATAATGGTTAAGGTGTTAGCCTTACAGACACAAGGCTTGATTATCACCTTTAGAAAAGAAATTGGCTAGGCTTAAAATGGTCCACAACGGCAGCTAGCCTCGTACTTGCCCATGAAAATATACTGCTTGCTGACAGATTGTGTATGGGTGAGGAATTCCTCCTGCTAAGAAATTCTTACTCATTAAAGACTACTTTTTCTACCATGTACAACTGAAACCAAAAGGTCATAAAAAAGCATGCTTAGATAATAGCAAAGAAAAAGAGAGTAAACCACTGAAAAATAGAAAAGCAGTGCAAATGGCTCAGCAGACTGCACACTCACCTTTCATGCCAAGAAAATCCAAAGGCTGTAGGTTACAGCCTACACTGTCCAAGCACACAGTGTAGGTTATAGCCTACACTGTGTGTTTGGACTCATGTTCTGATGCTGTCTTTCATGAAGTTCCTTCCCTTTGCATGAGATATTAAGGAAAACCATGTCTGCTTGAATTTGTGGTAGCATAATTAGAGCTAAAAGATTAGTAAGGCAATTTCTCTCTTTGGACAAATTTCCCCCAGTCATTTATAAATGCTACCTTGAGTTGCCCCTGAAAATAGGTCATAGGCTTAGAAGGACTAGTGTAGTCAGCAATGAATAAGTGTAATCAATACAATGACTAAGAGAATAAATACATGAAGGCAATTCTGAGGTTCGCAAGACAGAAATTCAGACTATTGTCAATGTAAGTCAATAGATATAATAGCATGAAGGGGAAAATAGCAAAAATGTTCATATTGTAGAGATACAGAGTATAGGAGGCCTTAGATGAGAAACACAATCATAATAGTAAAGCAATTCACATCAGTCCATTTACAGGTAGAACAAGTTAAAAACAGTACAGGAATTTTAGGCATAAAGAATGATGCAATAACATTGTTAATGCACAGGAGATTAAGTTATGAAAAAAAACTTTTTTTCAGTTTGTGGCTATAGTATTCCTTCTAGTACTGCAAGGGAAACAGCGTGTCCATGCTGGTACTGTATTTCAAAAAGTTGCATGATAACAGGAAGATACAGTCTGAGGAAACAGATTTGGTGCTTTGGAGAGATTATAGGAAGTTTTATTTCACAGGAAGGTTGGTGGATGACTGGAACCATTTTCCTGAAGATGTACTACTGTTAGAATTACTTACTTGAATTCAAGAATTCATGAGGCAAACTTAAAGCCATCTTTATTGAGCTTGGTGGTGGGGGTGATGGTGTTGTAAGCATCACAAATAAAAATGGCAGAATAGGTGGGTCATGTGTTTTTTCTATTTTATAATAGTCTATGTTTGATTTGTATGTCAATAGAAATTCTCACTTTGTATAAAAAATTGCCTATATTTATAGTTAAAAAGTTCACCTGAAACACATATCTTCAGGTACCCATCTAGTTTGGTGAATTTCCTGATAAAAATTTGGTCAAAATATTTAGCAAGACAGGAGTGTTTACCCATTTTAATATGTTTTAGGTGTGCACAGCAAAAGTATGTGAAATCAGCCATGATTTTTATCATGTTTGCCAAGCAGTTTGTGACTTTTGGAAACATGTCATGAATATGCCTGAATTCAGAAAATGAATTTGAAGTTGGATTCTAATCCTGCATATACATTGCTGGGCAAAACTTTCCAGTGTAGGCAGTATGCTTTGCCCCCTGTACCTTGCTACTTAATCAACTCCAAGCTTCCTGCACATTGAGAAATGGAGAATTTCTGCTGCAGCAACTTATTTACGCATTTTCACACATATTAAAAATTACAATTGAAAAAGTTGTTTTCAGTGTGCATTACTGTGGCTGATTTTTCACATTTGTAGGAAACAAAAACACCTATCTAGAAGCATGAAGGCACAGGGGACTCTGCAATATGCTAAACCCAAATATTTCTGTTCAGTGAGCATAAGGCATTCTGAAAAAATACTGGTGTTATAATGAACTGGTGTTATAATGACCTCTTATAATGAGTCATGCAGAACAGTGTGACAGGATATGGGTTAGCATGAGTCTGGATTGCTAAATCATTAAAATTAAACTGCTGTGTGCAAATCAATGTATGCATGTGTATTACACTTTTATGCCCCTCCCAAAAACAATTTCAGAATGAAGTAGCTCTAATTGCAAAAAAGGTCAAAGAGAACAGATTATGGTGGTTCGCACACATACATAGGAAAGCAGAAGACAATCTAGTGAAGATTTGGGACAGACAGGAAAAACGCATCAGGAAACAAGGTTCTCCAGCAAAGAGGTAGATGGATTGTGTGAGAAAAGACCTGCCACAGTGAGGCATGATTGTTGAAGGAGGTAGGATAGTGACACTGAATGAGGAGAGATAGCGACAAGTGACACAGCACCCCAACCTCATGTAAAAAATGGGCAAAAGGTGGTTGATGATACATTTAAACACAGGTAAGAAGTTACCCGCCCTTTTAAAATTATGATCTTACAACCACTTGTTTCAAACAATTTACGTGGATAGTTTTAGCAGTGTTGTTTCTTTTAAATGTGCTTTAGCAGTCTTGTTTCTTTTAAATGCACCTGAGCCATTGGGCAGCTCTGTTTGATTCAGACATGCGCACACATTTCTCGTGTGACTTTTTGCTGCTGCTGCTCAAAGTAGATGCATTTGTGTTACTATGCAAGTTTAAAATTTGAACAGAAGCAAGTTTTTTGTAGCTTGAAAACTTATTACACAAGCAAAATCACTGACATACACTTTACGTATGAAACAGAAAATAAGTATGTTAGTCACTCTAATGAGCCTGGCAGATCCCTTTGGAGGAGTTCACTGAGCAATCTGAATAATTACTTGCCTGAAGTGCTGAACCCCAGCTCTTCAATACTAAATGGCATATCGCCCTCTAGTGGGTAAAAAGTATTTTTTTTCAAATGAAGGCCAGATATGTTCCATTATCTTTGCATTGAGTCTGTTCAGCATGTTGATGAGCTAACATTTAAAAATTGCAACAAAGTGGCATGTAATAGCAATATTCATTAGAGTTATGCTTTATGTCAGGGGATTCATTTGTCATGTGATTGTTCTGCTTCATGTGGAACAGGTATGTTTGCAGATAATGAGTGGCATTCACATTTCAAGTTGGAATTTGTAGCAGGTACCTGTGCAGAGAGCAGCTATGCCTAAATGTAAATATACAGAGGGCAGGCTATTTATGATGAATACGACAATACAGACGTCTGCGGTGGTGGTGCTGCGGTAGCGTTGTCGCCTCACAGTTAGACGTTGCCCGTTCGATTCTCAGTTAGAGCGTCTTCTGTGTGACGACATGCGTGAACGGGCGTTCCTTCGTTGAAGGTTGTGCATTATAGGTTCATAGGTCAGTACTAAGCTAACTGCCCTTGCGAGCCATTCTAAGCCTAGCCAATTATCCCTTGTGAGACTCAAACCCTGCACCTTGTGTTTGTAAGGCAAACACCTTAACCATTAGGCCACCCTCCCAACAACATTAGGCCCGGCAAGCTAGCACGTAAAAAAACTCTACTGCCAATCATTAGTGGACCGGAGTTCCGCTGTGGCGACCCCTAACCGAGAAAAGCCGAAAGGAACAAACGACAATACAGAAGTCTGTACTAAGAAATATCCACTTTCTAAAACTGCTTAAAATTGGAAAATTATGGTTTAGTTATATGGGAACTAATCAGTTAAAGTATAAAGTTTCAATTGATGTCAAATTGTTGATGAGCACAGCATTCTGCAAGCCCATTTGAACTAATGGCAGACAGTTAAGGTAAGCGGTGCTCAGTGTAGCTATTTAGAATTAATTTTGCAAACATATAAAGGGGTTTATGCACTGACTATAGGGGTACCCTTATGTGGACACTGATTGATTTTTTAAGAAAGGTGTGAAAGGGGAAGCTAGGAAGAATGGAATATAGGAAGACATAACAAAAGGGACACATAGAAGGAAGTCATGAAGAGGGTTATGCTTTACGAGGGGGGAGAGGAGGGGATTCTATATTTTTGGTGGGGGCAGGGTCCCCTAATTTTCAAATTCTTTTTATATGGGAGAGTAGTTGTGGAAAGAAGTACGGAAGATGGTATAGGAAAGGGAATTGGGAAAAGAAGAGGAATTGCAGCAATGCCCACCCTAGTCTGGATGACCTCAAATTGTTCCATTGCCTTATGGTTGTGCAGTGGAAGACCCTGATGATGTGGGGGTGTAGACCTCCAGTGGCTGTGTGGTCAAAGCTGACTGGGATAGTGAGTCTTACATCTCCTGGCATATGCCAAAGGTTTGAATGCATGTTCCACCACATACTTGACTAGGTCCTGATGCTTACAACATCTATGGCTTTCCTGGCTGTACTGCATCAGGGTGCCTACTGGACCACAGCCACCTCTCCAACCCTTTAAGAATGTGTCTGGGCAGTCAGAGGAGATCTAGAATGCTCCCTAACCTGGAAGGAACATAATTGGGTTGCTCCTGGGATCTCAGGATACATGGAAAAGGGAACATAAATGGGAGAGAACGGAAAAAAGAAGTGCAAATTAATACATAATTAAAATTAAAGAAAGAGAGGGGGAGTGTAAAAAAACACATAAAATGGAGATGATAAAGTAACTCAGAATTAGCTGTTACATCACTTCATTCTTTACTGAAGGTGTTTACTAAGCATCTAGTATGCAGGTGTAAGATGAAATGGTACTTCACTTTATACTGAGAAAGTATTCTGTGATATAGCACTGATATGGATTGTTCTGGAAAGATTATTGCATTTACTGATTTACTGTTTTTCTGCAAGTCTACTTTGATTACTACTTATATCTGAATGATGTCTTGAAAAGAAATGTTAAGACTATTTTTATTGCTTTTCTTAATCCTATACATTGAGTTCATAAGAATGAATGTTTGCATTCACACAAGCACTCTCAGTGAGCCTATTAATCCTTCATTGGGCTTGCTCTGCTGTAACTGACATCCTCTTCAGTTACAGAAAGAGGAACAAAAGGGATGCATGATTTTATTGCCTATTATTTATGTGTATGCATAGCTGTGTAAGACAATAATCTTTTACCTTTATCAGATATGATACATTTAGTAAACAGCACAGTAGGTCTTCATAGGCTACATGCGTATTGCTAACAAGGCTAAATAATTTCTTTGTATTCAGTGACAGTTTTATGCCATATTACTATCTCATCCTTACTTTGTTTACTGCAAGCAAAAGCTGCAGGATGCCATGACTTCCTCTGCTTTGATACATTTGTACTGGCTCCATATTGTCTGGTGCGGAGGGGAAAGGGGTGCATCTTGCAACTTTTACATTGCTATATATTTTAGTTTTAAGAGTGCTTTGAAGTCTGCCATGCATAGATTATTTGTGTTTTTCTAAGTTAATATCATCACACATTGCAGTAAGGAAGAGATTTCTTAATTTGTGCAAAAATAATTTGATCATGTCAGACTGCAGTAGGTTGCATGCAGGACATTCAGTTGCTAGTTTGCCCCCACCCCCACTCTAACTATGGTGTGGTGGCTAACTCTGACCAGCTATCTTGTACGAGTATCACATTTTCTGGAAATAATGATTGTCTTACAAAAGTAGCAGAGTAAAGAATGATTTTTGACCCATATTGAACACTGCATGTTTTAGAAGGCTTATGCATTTCACAGAAATAATCATTTTGCTAATAAGTACTGCATATTTATAAGTATATATGGGTAATTAGAGTCAGATACAACACCCTATGCAGAGTGAGGGTGGGGGCAAATTAGCAACTGAATGATCTGTATACAACTTAATGCAGGCTGAAGTGATCGCTATATATATATATATATATATATATATATATATATATATATATATATATATATTTATATTCATATAATGTTTATGCATACACATATGTTTATATCTATATCATACGGGTCTAGGACACATGCTCGACTAGCATATGTCCGAATCACAAAACATCGAACTCACATACATGAAAGCACTTAACATCGAAAAGCGCTTCCGTGTATGTGTAGTTCAAAAAAAAATAATCTACATTTTTGCAGGGGGGCTACACCCCCTGCTTTATTATTCTCACTCCGAGATTGCACTACAGTGGGGAAAAGGGAATTTTCCCTTACTCACACTGTAGTCCGATCTATGAAACAGGCATACATACACGGAAGTGCTTGTCGATGTTAAGTGCTTTCGTGTATGTGTATTCGATCTTTTGTGATTCGGGCATATGCTAGTCGAGCATGTGTCCAGATCCCATATACACACACACACACACACACACACACACACACACACACACACACACACACAGACACTTTCACATATATGCTTATATGTTTACATTTTTATTGTAATATACTTTCACACTGCTATCCTACCACTAATTACAAACCTATGAACCTATGTAAATGAAGAAGAAAAAGGATAACAGTAAAAATGCTCACTGTAGAACTCTGGCCTTCACATCTGATACTGCAAAATCCACTTGGTCACCCAGTCGGCCTTCCATGCCTGTCTGTGCTGACACTGCTGCCTTGAGTGGATGATCCCTGTAAGTGATGAGAGGCGATAATCCAACTCCTACCAGATGTCTATTTTTTCCATTCAGTGACAACCACCGCATTATCAGTTTTCTGTGGGTATGACTCCTGTAACAAACATATTTAGAAGCATAGCTGAGAACAATTGGACCATTTTAAAAATTGATGTGCAGCTACATAAAATATTGGGTGAAAACCCCTTATTTACATATAAAACAGGGACATATTTAAGGGGTTTGTTCAGAAAAGGGAGAAAAATGTTCTAAAAATCTTTTGACATTGGGTAGCCATATTTGTGGAGCTTGTAACCAGTGCCAATACAGTTTAGAAAATGATGTGACTGAAATTGACAGCTTGAAGGTTAGTAAGTAGGTCTTTGTAAAAGGAAATTGCGGTGCAAACAAGTTAATTCACAGTGGAGTCTGCACTGCATGTAACAATGTTTACAATGGGAAAACAGAAAGGCAGACCCGGAAGAGAATTTATGAACACAACTACAACATTTTGTTTAAAAACACGAGTAATTCTTTATAGAGACACACAATGCACTGTGAAAATTTCACACATTTTAAGTTTGGAATTTTAGAAATTGTACCACAAGAGGAAAGGGGGGGACAATGGGAAGTTTATTCGGAACACAGAGAGTTAATGTGGCAACTTTAGCTAAAGTCTTCCAGTTACCCTGGTTTAAATGAACAAATATCAATAGTTCTGGCTCTTAAAATAAATCTAGTAAAGCTATAAAAGGAAGGGAATGTTTTATGCTGTTTTCTTTATCTGTAAAACAATATGAAGCGTTGTCTGTTCAGACACAGGTATTTAATATTACTTAAACACTGCTATTTAAAAACTTATTTACAAACTGCTATTTTATACTTTTAATGAAGTGTTTTATTGTAATGAAATGTGATTGGGGGATTTAAAACACATGATTGATTCAATTTAATACAAAAATGTGATGTTAACTTGACATGGGAGTTCTATGAAGTTCTGGATTTTATGCGGACAAAAGCACTTAACCCATTTTTGAATTAAACTATTTAAAATAATATTTGTGGTTGGTGTTATTAGTAACAATACCATATGAAGAGGTTGTTGAGTACAATGTGTTTGATTGGAAAGGCGTCGGTAGTTTACACAATACATGAGCTTCTTTTTTCTTTTTGTTTGATCTACTGAAATACTTGTTTCCCCCATCTGTCTCTGTAAGGTCACCATGGCAAGTATAGTGTGGGGTGTGCATACCTTAGTATCCACAGGTATAGGAAGGCCATGCATCTCACTGGCTCTTGTCTGTGGGCCATACATACTAAACTCTTAAAATGTTCCTGTCCACTCTAAAGCTATCAAGGATTTCTTGATTGTCAAAGTTATATGGGGTTATTCTTTATCTCTGTCTTTGATTTCTTGGCTGGCATGCACTACAGGCCACAAGAGCTTTTGTCTCGGCCAAGTTGAGCACCTCCCACCAAGAAATATCTAGACTGGTGGCAAGAACAAGCATCCTTGTCAAATGCAAAGTAGATATAAAAGGTGCTATTTCATCTTTTATAATGCCTCTGCTCATGGCACAGAAACTAGTAAAAAAAACCCACTATGAATCGCAATGAGATATTAAGAAAGCTTATTAGCATATGAAGTTCTATACCACTTCTTATTTAAATCACATTATCTCTTCATTTGTCTATGTTCATTGAAAGCTACTGCTCAGCTACTAAGCGCAAATTACCTCTATGAGTCACACCAGTGCTGCTCTTAGGCACTACCTGTGTAGACTGCCATTATATCTAAGTGAAATGACTATGGATGCCATCCAGTGTTTCATTACCTCCCTGTACTCACAGTGTATGTGATCATGCAGGTTTTTGTATTTTTTTTACTGGCAGAAATTATTTCAGTCACAGATCCGTAATACTAGTGTTCTCTACTGTACTAAGTAAAACAGCCTTTTTGAATAGTATCTGTCTGCATTCCACTTTCTTTCCAGTGCACACAGTTATGTAAACTATAGCTCTCAGCCCTCCGTCTCTAAAATGAGGAACACTGCTTCTCATAATGTGGAACAAATGGGCAAAATTTGGAACACCTACTTACAGCTTAGTAACAACTTCAACTAGGAAGATGACAGGATGGTTAAAATATGCTACTGTATGCTTATAAAAAGTTATTTTGATGAATCAATATGATTCAGCACTATTTGCCATAGATTTCAGTTAAAAAAATTCTTATGTCTGAATGTGTGACATACTCTTTCAATGTGGAACTTCGAGGAACATGGGCTTTTTAAGACCCAAAATGAGGAACATTCCTCATAATGAGGTACACTTGACAAGTATGATGTAAACTGCCCAGGAGTTTGTTATTTTTATATTATAAGACATGCTAGTATGTTTTATAGTTAGTACATGCAAGTGTTAATCTGATTTATATGCATTTACAATATAGTATACTGGTCTTCGAAAAATGGAAAATAACATAATGGTTATGTCCATACAATAAAGTCCTTCTAAAAGGGACAAGTATGAAAGACTTTGGAGTTAAAATAACAGATAATATGCCAGAGAACATAACACAATAAATAGGATTTTAATCCCCATCAAACAACTGAACGTGAGAATGGCAATTAAAGATTAGTTGAGTAAGTTATACCTTCTTCTTATATAATTGTTATATAATTTATTTTGAATTCAAGCCAGCTTTTTATTCATACAATAAAACATGATATAATTTGTTAGAATCTATACAGAGTCATTTCACAAAATGTACTACCTCTCTACACAGGTTAATGCATTTTGATAGACTGAAATCTTTAGTTCTTAAAAGTGTTTCTTTCAGGCCAAATGGTAAAATAAGTCTTGTACATATGGTATTTACAGACACAGTGTTCTAAAAACTATGATTGGGGTGAGCCCTTATCAATAAGGCAAAAGTTTAAAACATTTATTAGTTAAGTTGATCTCACAATAAAACAGTAAAGAGGGATTCATAATCAGGAAGTCAGTGGTCTCCTAGGTTGTAGAACAAACTGCCAATAGACACAAGGCTAGCCAAGGACATAAGTGACTTCAAATCCAAATTAGATCTTTGAGTTGGGAATAGAAGAACTATTTATCACTTATGGGAGTTAACATTCCTCAGTTTTCTTCAGGCCTGAAGTGGATAAACCAACTAATGAACTTTATACCTTATCATTGAGTTTAATAAAAAATGTGGAGATTCTTCCTAGTTACTTATAATCCACATAATTGGTCCCTACTGTTAATGTTGTTTTAATTAAATGATGCATCCATTGTGAATAAGAATGATCTTTAATCTCAGTAATTGTATAATGTTTACTTTATCAGTGCTGATTGCAACATTTTATTCTATTGCTGCAGTTGTAAGAATCTTTGATAATAAAAATAGTAATCATTTCATGTTGCTGTCAGACTGTAAGGAAGTAATGTTGACTTGTATGCATAATTTATTAGTTAACACCTTATGTGAAATGACATTTTTGCTCTATGCTTACTTTTAGTCACTGCTAAAAGCTTGCTTTCCATTTCCAAAACACAGTGGATAAATTACTACCAGAAAGCCAGTAGTTTAAGATGCACATATCATATTATAAGTAAGCTTAAATAATCATTTATGTATAGGCATTTCTTTCTGTACCTTGCAAGATTATTTTCATGTGAAACCATGATACACTTGCATGTGATAAAGCAGAAATACATTAATAAACATGTTATCTACTCACCACAGGACCTGCCTTTAGACAAGTTGCCAGACTTGCGCCATCACGGTAAGGCATCTGATCACACTGCCAGTTATTTGATCTTGGGAATGAACTTGCTCCACTGACAGAACTGCCCTGAGGCTGGGAGAAAATATGATGCAGCTGGTGTATTGCTTTCTGTTTTCTATGGGAGGGTACAGGGATCTTTTCCATACCACTGAATGGGGGGAGGGATGAGGTTGATGGAAAAGCATTACCACCTCAAATGCAAGCTTCGGTTCATGTATATACTACAGATGAATAGCAAGGGAAGGTTGAAGGAGATGAAAAGGTTTCTCACCCTGGAATAGAAGGTGACTGTGACAAAGTCAGTGTTATTCCCGCATAAATTGTTTTGAGAAGCTATGACTAGCCCTTTTACAAGCATCCCTGTGAATTGTCTAAAACATCTGTCATGGGAGGAACAGTGGGTAGACACACCTCAAAAAATATTTTGCTAAATAATTTTAATAGTTTCTTGATATGCAAACGCATTTTTAAAAACATAATTTCTTTATTTCCAAATAATATACAACTTTTTAGAGGGTAAAGCTTGCTTTTGTTAATTTTTCTCTTGCGAGTTTGAGTTTGAAAAACTTCACTCTCAGAAAATCATGCTGTTTTGAATACATTAACCAGCTAATTAACTTTTCTTCACGAGGATGATTAAATGGCATTTGAAAGCTTGAATCAACATGGTCTTTCTTGGCTGTACTCACTAGAACTTTGGTTTAGGAGGATTCAGGAGTTTCAGCTTGCACCTACTTGGAAGTAGATTGTTCAAAGATATGCACAATTTGGGGTCCTAATAGCAACTTCCTTCTTTCCCATTCTCCTTATGTATTTTTTAAATAAGTCAAATGTAAAAATTACATTTATTCATATATCTTACTACTAAGTTATAACAACTTTTTATATCTGTGAAATATTATTTCATATCCTAGTGCATTTCAAAATAATATTGCAATGACGACAAATGAATTCTAGAAATTCATTCTACATTTACAAATTTGTGTGGTCAAAATATTATAAATGAATGTTCTTCAAATTATGATCCAAATCACAATTCTTACAAACCTTATGGAAAATTACTTCAAGAATTTGCAAAGTCAATGTATTTTCTCTTCAGCTGTTGTTTTATCTACCCATTCCACATATGTCACCTAATTTTATATATTGGGCTCACATATAAGATAAATTCCTTTCACTTATCTTTTAAATTGACTTTATTCTCCCGACTCCATTCCATTTTTCACTGAATTTATAAAGCTTTTTTAGTATATATCCTGATCACTCTTGTTACATTTTATTAACTTTGCTATTCAGCAACACTCCTGACTTAGTACACAAAAAATGCTCTACTGTTTCTTAAGTCTTTAATTATACTATGGTGCCTGATATCAATACAACAAAAACACTCATAACTACATTTACTTTTACTCTTTCATTTCACTGCAGTAGAGCAGCCTATTCTCATTAGCAATGTGCTCTTCCCAGAAGAGCCTGTGGAATGGAGATATGCAATTTTCTGTGTAAATTAGCTGGGTCAGACGTATTAACACAACCAAAATGCTGCTTTCACCTATTGCTTTTAATAGGAGAGAGCATGTTGCAGGTAAGTTTCAGAGAGTTTAGCAGAGAGGTAGTACTGGACAGTGTATGAAAGTGTTTATCTGTGTATCAGAATCTGTACATCTCTGTAGAGGTATGAGTGGTCTCATCTGCCAGCCTGATGAGAGTGCATGCATGTGTGTGTGTGTGTGTGTGTGTGTGTGTGTGTGTGTGTGTGTGCGTGTGTGCATGTGTGTGCATGTGTGTGTGTGTGCACGCATGCGTGTGTTTGTGTGTGTGTGTCTGTGTGTATATGTGTGTGCGTGTGTGTGTGCGCGCGCATGCATGTGTGTGTGTGTGTGTTTAAGATGGTAGGAATACGGTGGCTAGTTAGGGGATGGGTGGAGTAGGGGTGTGTGTGTGTGTGTGTGTGTGTGTGTGTGTGTGTGTGTGTGTGTGTGTATGCAAATGGGTAAATGAATGTGTCTCCATGAATGTGATCAGGTGAGGGTGTGTGTCTCATGTATGGTGAGTGTGTGTGTTGGGAGGAGGTGACTTACATACCTCTCAGCTCTGTCTAGTCTAATGATACTGTGGGGAGGATGAACACTGTACATGAGGGATACTTTTTAAATGTTATTTCAAATCATGTAAAAAGTTAATAAAACAAAAGGCTTTGCATTATGAAGCATTTTTTGTGAACAATAAAAAGTTTGAAATTCTAATGTCTCCACTTATTGACTGACTGTGATTTATGGAAGGGACAGAGGAATTATAAGAGGCAAAATCAAGGACATTCTGTACAATGAGGAACATTTGATAGGTATAAGGGTATGTCCATGTGTGAGTGTGTGTGTTTGAATGTATGTGAATGGGGGAGTGCCTGTGCCAATGTGATACATAGGCCACCAGTGGTGATCACTGCATGAAGGTACAGATTAATTCTAGGGGTAACACCACACAATTCAAAGACATGACAATTAGCTAATAATGAAGTCTTCTTTTTCAATTTCTCCAAATTGTTTAGGTTTCTAATACACTGACAAGAATGAACCCCATTCTTAAGTCAGGGTACAATTAAAGTTCATGAAATTAATATTGCTTCAATCTTTAATGTCAGCCAAAAGTACTCTTCACAGCTAGTTTATACCTTATTAATATGTAAGACAGGTACTTGAAATTAGTTGCTCTAAGCAGCCAAGCTCAGTTCTTACTTGATAATCTCTAATCAAGAGGAAGAAATGCTCTGATTTTTAGGGATGCCTTTTTCCTACGGATATATTTGAAATTAAAAATACTGGCAGGTCACCAGTGATATCTTTGGGTAGTGGTAACACCACATACTTATCACTGCTGTGATTCTTTTTTTTATTACATTTATTCATTCATTGTGATATTTGAAGGCCTTTTTGGACTGGTTTTAGTAGGAATGTATCACACGCACATACTGTATATGCATTCATCAACATTTATCTCAATTTTTTAACTTTCATAAGCTGTAATAGTACTCACATACTGCATTTTTAACCAAAAAAAGCTTTAGTTGATATAATTTTTGATAGAGAAATATGATCATAGGATGTTATTTCAGGCAAAAATAAACTATTTCAATTAAAAGTTAAAGTTCAAATAAAACAGTGTTTATTTTAACCATAGGTTGGCTTTTTGTAGATAGTTCTTTAGCACTAAGTACAGAATAAATAACAGTTGTTAAGAAGCCACATTGCCTTACTTCAGACAGCTGAAGTTCCACAGTCTGGGAATATAATACTCACACAAATCCAAGTATTTTCTTCTCTGCTCCACTTCTTGTGCTGCTCCCTTGCTCCCTCCCTCTCTCTCTTTCTCTCTCTCTCTGTCTGTCTCTATCTTTCTCTAGAGAGTGTCTTACAGCTTTCTGTTTCTCCAGTTTCACTCCTCTGCTGCTGTTTCTCTTTCTTTCTTGTAGAGAATGTGCATCTCTCTTAAGAGGCTCCCAGTCTTTGTGTGTCTGTGCAATGCAGGCTCTGATCTCCAAGTCTCACCTAGCTTATTTTCCCACTCTCTTTGTTTACTTGACAGGAATTCAATGAATATCTCCTACTCCTTATTAGGTTTATTATTTTTTTATGGGCCAGGGTTGGCTGGCTGTGATTTGGCAAGTTGCAAGTTGAAATATATTACTGTGCACATCATAGCTTTCATTTTCCTCATAATCACACAAAATGGAAGTGACTACCAGAAGGGAGTATCTTTTGGGGGGCATTCTTTGTATGAAAGCAAAGGGTAGTTATGTGATCATATTGAAACAATAATTGTTTTATTGGGGTGGGGTACAGTACGTGCATGTTTGAGAGTATCACTTTAAAATTCATTGTCGTGGCCATTCTTACTTTTACTTTCTTCACCATATAATATCAGGGTGTTACACAGAAAGTGTCTTTTGATTAGGAATGAGAAAGTATGATGCGTGCAAAATCAAGCAATTGGGCCACTACTGAATGATAGTTGATATGCTTGTCAGGGTCAGGATGTGGGTCTGAGAGCAATCAGAATCAGACTCAAAATCACATTTACTGGCCAAGTATGTGTATATACAAGGACTTTGACTTCAGTTTCAATGACTCTCCAAGTATGAATTACATAAACAACATACATGCAACTATTAAAAACAAGACAAAAATGTAAGTATACATATACATACAAGGTGCAAAGTGCAATTCAGTGCAAGAAATACTAAAATAAACAAGTATTAACAACACCTAATACTGGGTGATTTTAACTACCCTGCCATTAACTGGGAAAACTACTCATGTACCAACACCTTTGCCCAATGGTTCTTGGAATTCATAAATTTAAATGCCCTGGATCAACTAATCCATAGTCCCACCAGGGACTCCAATATCCTAGACCTGGTCATTACCAACATGGGAAATCGATGCTCCACACCTATGGTCACCCACTCATTAGTCAGGTCTGACCATAAGGTAATCAACCTTAACATCCACATCCCACCCCCACCCCCCTGTAAGGAAACCTCCAAAAAAAACTTCTCCAAAGCCAACTTCATGCTACTCAAGTCAGAAGTGACAAACTTCATGACACCCATGCAGACGAGAGCTGAAAGTTCAACTGCTAAATCCTACACTAAGGCACTGTATGAGCACATCCACTCATGCATAAATCATGCCATCCCAAATAGAACTAAGATGCTCTCATCCAGAAAAAAGAAGCCAATCTGGTGGTCCCCTGCCATAAACAAACTTTACAACAAAAGGAAGAAACTGTTGCAGAAAAGAGGAAAATCCCAGGATGCAAAAAACATCCTTACCAGCCTCAGTAAGAAACTGAGATCCCTCATAAAATCATCGAAAGCTAGTTACAAAAATAAAATTGCCAAAGATTCCAAAAACAACCACAAGGCATTCTATAACTATGTCAAGAATCTAAATGGCAATGCTCAGATCTGCTCTGAGCTAAAACAGAATGGCATTAAATATACTGATCCCAAGGATATTGCCAATATCCTGGCAGATTGATTCAGTGCCAACTTCATCCCCCTCTCACCCCCTAAATGGCCCATCTCAATACTGGAAGATTGCCAAATTCCGGTAATAACGGCCACACAGGTAAAAATGCACTCCCCAAAGCTAAGAATACAGCATCCATGGGACCAGATGACATCCCAGGCTGTGTACTACATGAACTACAATATGAACTGGCACCTCACCTAAGTGTCATGTTTAATCAGAGCCTCACCGCAGGTTTCGTGCCCACTGAGTGGCGCAGAGCTACAGTTATCCCACTCCACAAGGGGGGATCCACCTTAGATCCCAGAAACTATCGTCCCATCAGTCTGACAAGCCTTATCTGCAAGGCCATGGAGCGTATTATCATGGAACTTATAAACAAAGACATTGGCAACCTTCAAACACTGGACCCTACCCAGTTTGGGTTCGTGAAGGGCCGATCTTGTCTCCTGAACCTGATTGACTTCTTTGATTAGTCTCTAGAGCCATAGACAAGGGTAAGGTGGTCCGCACAGGACACCATCCCCCACTCTGGAATCATAGATAAACTTACTAAGCTGGGCATTAATCCCTACATCACCCAATGGGTTGCTAACTGGCTTACTGATAGAACCCACACTGTAAAAGTAGCCGACTCCAAATCCAGCTCCAGACAAGTGACAAGTGGAGGACCTCAGGGTTCAGTCCTGGGACCGCTCTTGTTTGGCATCTACTTCTCTGAAGTACAGGCTAACACTAAGGGACTCTGGATAACAACGTTCGCAGATGACTGCAAACTGGGAGCCATTATTGAATCCCCAAATGATGTGGATACTCTACAAAAGGGCCTTACAGAAACAGATGCTTGGTGCCAGAGCCATGGGCTCAAGCTCAATGCCAAGAAATGTATAGTTATCCCCTTTGGGAAAAAACATGTATCCGTGAATTACCATATAGGTGGCAGTACACTAAACACTGAAAGTGTGATAAGAGACTTAGGGACACAGGTGGACAATGGTCTCACCTTCGATAACCACATTGCCACAACAGTCAGGAAATCCTTCTATGTGGCACACCTCATCACTAAGGGCTTTTCATCCAGAAAAAAGGAGGTCATTGTCCCACTGTACTCATCCCTCATTAGACCCATTATAGAATACAACGCCCCATTTGGTATGTACCTCTCAAGACATCTGCAACAACTGGAAAGGCCACAGAAATACCTCACTAAAAGAATCACAGGCCTAAAGCAGATGCCCTACGCTGACCGCCTTAAAAAACTCCAGCTATACTTTGTCGCATATCGTCAACTCTGAGGCGATCTTTGCTTAACATACAAGGCCATTTCAAACCCAGAGCTGTTGGACATGCTACACTTAAAGAAATCCCAATCCCTCAGAGCCACATGCTCCAGGGATCTAAACCTTGTCATCACAATAAACAAAACATGCTGGAGGGATAGATTCCTGACCCAGAGACTCCCCAGACTCTGGAATAGATTGCCCATACATGTCAAACAGAGTGCCTCTTTGGTCCTCTTCAAAAGGAACCTTGATGATTGGATGGGAGAAAGGAAATTCACCCTGGGGATCACGTCAGTCGCCCTGCTAGACAGGGGTCCAGGGAAGTAAACAGTGTGGGAAGAAATAGCCAGGGAATTGTTATGGCTTGGCTTGTATAGGCCCTAGGACTGATAGCCTAGTACCAACCTATGAACTATGAAACTAAGTAAACAATATTTCAGAACCCATCTAAGGCTTGGGAAAAAAAATACCCAGCCTAATAAGCTGAATTAACCATTTATGAACTTGATGGGCGATAGAAAAAACTGTTCTTATATCTGCTTGTTTTGGTGTGTATTAATCTGTAATACCTGGCTGATGGTAATAATTCAAAAAGATGGTGGCCTATATGTGAAGGATCAGTGATGATTTTTCCTGCCCATTTTATGACTCTGGAATAGTACAGGTCTTATAAGGAGGGCAAACTAGCACAAATTATATTTTTGGCAGACCCGACTATTTGATGTAACCGATTTTTGTCATGTTTAGACACAGATCCAAACTACACTGTTATGGATGAGCTGAGAACAGACTCAATGACTGTTATGTAGAACTGAATCAACATCTCCTGTGGGATGTTGAACTTCCTCAACTGTTGCAGAAAGTACACTCGCTGTTGTTCCTTTTTTATGATGGACCCTACATTGATCTCTCACTTCACGTCCTGGGAGATTATAGATCCCAAAAAACTTCAAAGTTTCCACAACTGACAAAGCAGTATTAAATGTAAAGAGGGGGGTAATATTTTGGTACCACTCTTAAAGCCCACTGTCATCTCCACAACTTTAAAAGTGTTCAGCTCCACAATATTCTAACTACCCCAAAATTCCAGCTGCTCAACCACTCATCTGTATGCAGACTCACTATTCCTGATGAGCCCAATAATGGTTGTATCATCTGCATATTTAATAAGCTTGACAGAGGGGTCCTTAGAGGTGCAGTCATTAGTGTAGTGTAGAGGGAGAATAGCAGTGGGGAAAGCTCATATACCTGGGGGATATCTGTATTGTTCTTGCAATAGCTAGATGTAAATTTGCCCAGTTTCACTTGCTGTTTGCTATTGGTCAGAACACTGGTGATCCATTGACAGGTGATTGCAGGAATGGAAAGCTGGGAGAATTTCAAGTGAAGAAGTTCTGGAATTATTGTATTAAATGTATAGCTGATGTCCACAAACAGAATCCTTCCATATGTCCCTGGATTGTTAAGATGTTGCAAAATATAGTACAGACCCATATTAGCTGCATCAGCCACTGATTGGTTCTCTCAATAAGCAAACTGAAGTGGGTCCAGCAGGGGAGCTGTAATATCCTTCATGTGAGCTAACACCAGCCTTTCAAAAGTCTTCATGACCATCAGTGTCAAAGCAACAGGCTTGTAAGTCATTCAGTTCTGTTATCCTGGATTTTTAGGGACAGGAATGGTTGTTGCTTGTTTGAAACATAAGGGAACTTCACACAGCTGAGCTCTAGTTATTTGCATTCTGTGTTTTTAATATAGTTCACTACTCTTTCTTTTTTGTATATATCTGTGAGACAATTTACATTTAAAGATAATATAGAAAGCATCAATATGTTAAAAGTTATTATTCCCACCGTTTATGTGTGACAGCTTTTTTGTTAAGTATCTAGTTTCAACTTTTGTGTTTCATGCATACACTAATTTTTGGCAGGTTAATCTTTTATACAGTTGCTTCTTGTCATATCCATTTGAGCCTATGTCACATCTTACAAAACTATTTGTTTTATTGAAAACCCTTAAAAAATAAATCCCAATACACCCCTAAAATCTATTAATACTACCATACAAAACTATGTACATCTTCAAATATTGAAGTTTTACCCTTGCAATAGAAGCAATTTTCCCAGACTTACAGCCACCCACATAGACTGGATTAACCTGACATGAAGGTTATTCATGCTAAGACACATAGTACAGCCTGTGCTTCTTCTAAGTGCCGGCTGGTTTTGTCTTATCTTTATTACTGTCCCTGATTGGGAATGCTTTCAGAAAACATTATCTCCTAGTCATTGAAAGAAATCCATTGAAAGAAAGAAGTATTCTGTTTGCATTGCTCTTTATCAGATTGTCTCCATGGAGACATGAGAACCATATACTGCTTCTATAAGCACTCATTTATTTGATAGAGGACATTTTTTATTATATTCAATGTTCTTTTGCTTTCTCTTTAAACTTGTTATAAGATCGAGCCAAGGGCCTTAATAGGCTTCATAGAGTCATAGGAGATTACTAGGCTAACAGCTTAAGGACCCTTACAGGCTTAGCCAATATAACCCAATTTTACCCAATATACGGCACCTAGGGGCAAGAGAATGGCATGGATTTCTGCCTGTGCATTGAGTATCTTACAGATTGCCTTTGTCCATAGAGGACCTAGGCACTACTCAGGTGTGAAATTGAGATTCCCCATCCACTGATCCAAATTGCATTTGAAGAGGAGCAGGAAGGGCTGTGCTTAATGTGAATAGGAAGCCTGTTCCAAAGACAGAGCAATCTTTGAGACACGTATCTGGGTTTCCAGCATGTTTTGCTTGAGTAGCTGACTATGTTTAGATCCCTAGATAAGGTGATCCTCATGCTGTTTGACTTGGGGATGTGTAGTAGCTTCATCAGGAATGGATTTCTGAGTGCCTTGTAGGTCAGGCATAGGTCAGTCATTCCTGTATGCAAGAGTGAGAAAAAGCAAATCAATGTTTCTTATATCATGCTCTTTTGACCAGGTTTTTCTTCCTTTTTTAGATTGCAGTGCCTACATTTCTTAAAACTGTATAAGGAGAAAGAAAAAAGAAGAAGGAAAAGAAAAGAAAACAGGAGCACCTGTTTACTTTAGTATCCCCATTGCACTCAAAAATAACTAAGAGAACTTTATAGCATGCATATTACATCATGCATTATAAAAACACTACTGCTAAGAACTACCTTTTGTTTTACTTACGTTAACTCATTCCTTCCTCTTCCCCTTTCCTAAATGTTCTTCCGGACATTAATGGCATGAAGTAGGGCATATGCTTTAAAGTCCCATGTAAGTTTATCAAAGTCATAAAAGTCCACTATTTCCAGCGTTTGTTGTTCTGTCATGTTTCACCAATATAATTAATGCTTTGTAATCCCACATTTATTTGTCAATTTCTGAGTTGCTGATTGTTTTCCCTGTTGATCTGTATCTCCCAAATCCAGTCTCTGCTTCATTTCCAATGTGCTCCCAGTTCTTCTAGTCAACTCTTGTGCTTTTTTTCTGTCTCTCAAGCATTTTCTGTTTTAACATTGGATAAAAAGTTTCACTGGCACAGTCTATGTGGTCTTTATTACCAGAAGAACAACAAGCAGAAGAATCTCCTTCTGTTTCATAGCTTACTTTTTGTTGGACAAACTTTTGTATTCCCTCCTTGGCATGCTCTGCATCAAAAAATGATTTTGTCCCTCCAGGAAAGAATATTCTAAAAATAGCTGGGTACAGCAGCTTGAATCTTATGCCTGCTTCTTGACATTCCCTGATTAGCAGAATAAATTTACTCCTGTTCTGCCTGATGTACAGTGAGTAATTATTTTCCAGAAATACTCTGCTGTCCCCCACTTTTAGTACTTTGTCCATCTGCCACAGTTTTGTTAGAATCAACTCCTTCTGCTGGCAGGATTGCATTTTTACTTTGCCTGTAGGGCAATCTCCAACCCTGCCCTAATGGAAATGCTGCACATCCGCAAGTCAAATAGCTCAAGTCTTCACTCTAGGGATCTCAACCTAGCGTGTGAGATTAACAGATCATGCTGGAGAAACAAATATGTCTCCCAGAGACTGCCACTTCTCTGGAATAGACTCCCTATTCACGTAAAACAGAGCTGCTCACTGACCCTATTCAAATGCAACCTAGATAATTGGATGGGAGACTGCAAATTCGTCCCTGGGGTGGCACAAATGTCGCTCATGGACAGGAGTAGCCGATGTTGATCACAGACCCGCTATTTTCATAAATATGTTCTGCAAACTACCCAAAAAAGAACAATTGGGGATATTTGGGATTAACATGGCTAGGCTTGTAAAGGCTCTAGGGCTGCTAGCTTAGTTACTTCCTATGAACCTATTAAAGGTCTATGGTGCTTTCTCATGGCCAGGTTTGGAGTATACAGGTGATGTGCTCTTTTGATTAACAACTCCTGCTGTGGAATACGAGCCCAATTGCTTATTTGTGGTGTCATAAAATTAATACTGTTCCTTCTAGCTTCCCTGGTGCAGCAGAAAATCTCAGGTTTCTCCTATATGCTTTGTCCTCTAATTCTGTTATTTTTGAAACATCTCTTCTTGAGTAGTCTTGTATTCAGCCAGCCTTTTCTTCATTTCAACGTCTGATTTTTGCAGTTTTATCAACTCATCTGAATATCTCTTTAAAGCTTCTTCCATTTTTTTTTTCAGGCTTTTGTTATTTGAGTTGATATACTCTTTCAGTGTTTCATTTATTTTATTCAGCTCTGAGTACATTTGAAGTATTTTCCTCCAGATTACTGAAATTCATGTTTTGATGCTGGTGGTTTCTTCTGAGTTTCTGTTTTCATACTGGGAGAGCTGAAATTAAGCTGTTACACAATGTGTAGCCATCCTTTTTTTTAAATATTTTTATTCATTTCCAAAAACAAGAAAACATGAATGCAGGTTATTTATGACAATGAAGTATTTACAAATTATTTAAAAAGGTAGGCTAAAACCTCTAAACAGATATCAAACATTAAAACCAAAATAAAGTATTTACAAGGGTGTCTATTGTTGACATATAATTGACTTTCTATACAATTGTTTCCTGATTATAATCTGCTGCAGTCATTATTCTCCAGTATTTCAGTTACCTTTTGCCATGCTACGTATAATGATGTAGTTCTTTCAGTTCTTCCTTTAATAGTGTTCATTTCTAATTGCGATACTGCTGACACCATATTCATGAATTGCTTAAAAGTTGGAGAAGCTTTGGATTTCCTGTTTGATGTAATGTTCTTCCTTGCAATATCTAGGAGAGTCCATAAGATTACATATTTTGTTCTTGGCACACAGTCAGGTACAGGTGCATTAAACAAAATAATAGATTTGGAAATCTGGAATTTATCATTGAATACCATTTGCAGAAAATAATTTATTTTATCCCAATATGGTTTAATCAAATGGCTTTCGTAGAACATATGTTGCCAGTCTGCTTTTATTGATAAATCACATCTCCAGCAGCCAATATTTTTCTTAAACATAAGTTCCATTTTATGAGGGGTTACATAAGATCTGTGTATGAATTGCCATGTAAAAAGTCTCCAATGTAATGAAAGTGATGTCTGCTTTGGAGAGAGAAGAATTAGTTTTTTATCTCTGTTATTTGGCACATGTCCATTAACTGATCTATAATAATTCTATATTTTGTCATTATTATGCATTTTTATTTTTTTGTTTGTTTTATAAATAGATGATAAATATCCCTTTCCAGTAATGGGTTGATTCGTTAGTAATATTATATGTTCTATAAGGTTAGGAACATTTTGTCTTATTGATGGTTGCATTGTTTCTTGTTTGCTTAATATATACTGTCTTAATTCTTGTACATGTAACCACGAACTATCTTCCATATTTAATTTCTGTTTAATCTGGTCTATTGTCAGAGGTTTCCCAGAGTTTAGCAATTGATGCCAATATATCAATCCCTTTTCTTTAAGCATGTTGACTACTTCCATATTAAATGTTATTATATTACCTTGTGTGTACGCTACTGGATATAAAAGAAATGACCATGCTTTAATATCAGGATTGCTATTAATAAGATTTTGGAAAATTTTTAATGTATAAGTAATGTATTTGGAACTTATATTTTTATTCTTATGTATCATCATATATTCCTTCATCAGCCATAGAAAATTGTTTGGTATGAAATCTGTATACTTGTTTTGCTACTACAAATCCTGATTTTAACCAGATTCTCTCATGAACTAGCTTCCATTTTGATGTATATTTTGTATTTAGCCATAATGATATTGTTTTAATAATGGATGAATGCAAATATATTTCTATGCCTGGTAAACCTATGCCACCTATATCCCAATCATCTAGATGATACTTCATAGCTATCCTTGGTTTTTTTGGATACCATAGGAATCTTACCATTAAATCATTTAATTGTTTTAGGTGCGATTTAGCTGGTGGCAAAGAACAAGCTTGTGTGACATAAAGAATTTTTGGAAATATGATCATTTTAATTATATAAAGCCTTTCTTCCATTGAAAAGAAGAATTTATTCCATCTTTGTATTAGATTTTTAATATTATTTAAGGTCTCTTTATAATTTGTTTCAATTGTAGTATCTAGGTTGTTAGTTATTATAATTCCCAAGTATTTAATTATATTATCGGTAGAGATATATTTATGGTATTTTTTATTTAGATCTTTTTTATTAGTATTTATAAGCAATACATTTGTTTTGTTCTCATTAAATTTAAGACTTGAAAAGTTTTGAAAGTTTTGAATTGAGTCCCATAATGCTTTTAAACTGCTATTATTATTTTTTAAGGTAATTAAAATATCATCAGCAAAAAGTTGAATTTTAAGCTCTAGGCGGTTGTCTAGTTGTATTCCTTCAATATTTTTATCCATACGTATATTATTTGCTAAGGGTTCAATGACTAGCGCAAACAATAACGGAGAAACAGGGCAGCCTTGTTTTGTGCCCTTAGTTATTTTAATAGATTTAGACAGACAAGATCCCAGTTTTATATAAGCCAATGATTTTTCATATAATGATTTTATTAACAAAGTGAAGTTGTTTGAGAAGCCATATTCTTCTAAAACTAACCACAGATAATCCCAGTTCACTGAATCAAATGCGCTATTTATGTCTAAGCTAATAACATTCATTTTGTTTTTTGTGACATTTATATAATCAATTAAGGAAAGAATTCTTTTAATGTTGTGTAGCCATCCTTGAAGGGCTCTGATTTAGGAGATTCTTGTGTATGAAATGAGTTTATTGTTTAGCCACATCTCTTCCCACTGACTGTTGTTTTAAAGAGGTCTATTACCAACTCTCGAGTCTCAGGTGCACAAAGACCACTGTCTCGAAGTGAGAGACTCAAACATCTTGTAAGTTGCACAGGCTGCTGTTCACATTTGAACTCAAATATGAATTCGGGCAAGGTGTGGCAGCTATGTAGACAAGTGAAGCTGCCTGAACACATTATTAGTGTTTGAGCAAAGTAAGTGTGGCAACCATGGAGGAGTGGGAGGTGGTGGGTGTGTAGATTTATTAGGGTTATAGAGTGGGGGGTTAGGGAATGGGAAGGGAATTTAGATTTAGGGAGCAGCAGAGAAGTTTTATATTTTGGGTACAGAAGGAGAGTTTAGGGCTAGGGAACAGCACGGGTCTTCTAGTTTACTGATCAGGAGAGGAGTTTAGGATTAGGAAGTAATCAGGTAGTTTAGGTTTATAGAGGGGTTTTGAGTTTTAGGTTTTGTGAATGATCAGGATTTTAGGGTTACAGAGGTGGAGTGGGGTTTTAGGTTTAAGGAGTGAGTGGAGATTTTAGGTTTAGGGATGCAGAGTGGAATTTAAAGATGAGGGATGGAGGACTTGAATTACAAACCAGGTGAGAATTTTAAGGTTATATTTGTGGCTTTTGTAGGAAAATACAGTTTAAATGATCGAGCTTTGGGAGAGCTAAACAATTCCATAAGATCAGACTAACGGGTGTTAGGGAACTTGCCTTTAAAGCAAGTGGCAGTGAAAAAGTATGTCTTGAGCTTCTAGCATGTAAGTATTTGTAGTAGGCCAACTTTAATATACTTAATGTTTGTTTTTTTTCTTGGGCTAAAACACTTGTTTCTGTCTGTTTTAGGAATCTTCTACAATTTTCTGCTTTTTTTGATTTTTTTTTTCTTTTTGCATTATGCATTAGAAATACCTGGACACTCTCTCTGTCTTAAGCTTCTAAGCCTTTTTAAGGCTTAAAAGTGATCAATTCATTTTAAACAGGTTTAACCTAGTAATGTAACAGAATTTGCCAATATCTATAGTTATATTTGTTTTTGTAATTATTTTCTGATCTCTTTTGTAGATCAATATGTGTGTACAGCTTTAAGAAGCTTTCTAGGGGCTTGCACAAGTGCATAAATGCTGAGCATGTGCAAACCTGACTGCAATTTTGTAGTAAACTGTTAAGATGTAAGCATGTATGTCTGTGTAGTCTGTCAGTTAATCAGTCTGTTTATATTTTGTAATGCTGTTTTCCATCCTAATATGTTTCTATGTAATAAAGCATATAAACAAGCTACCCCGCCTGTTCGTCATCTATACTAGAGAGAGACAAGCGACATGGTGCCAGAATGGGATCCAGATTCTTCAGTTTTTGACCGAGAGACAAAAAACAAAAAAATCTTGCTTTTTCCCACTTTTCTGAGATTTAAAAAAGTTCATTTACAGATTTGCTGTTCTGAACTGTTTGTAAGTTTCTTGGAGGCCATTGTTTGCTTGGGCTAAAGGGAAGTCTCTGTGTTTATCAGTGGCAGTGATAAACATTGAGCAGCCTGCCTGCCCCTGTGGGAGTGGTTACTGCCTTGAAACTGTAGTTTTATTGGCCATTTGGGTCAGTTCCAAACTCCTTGATCTCCCTCTCTTAAAACCCGATTGCCTCGTGGTTTTGGCATCTTTTCGGACTTGTTGGCTGTTGGTGAAGCACCCACCAAGAGGAGAAAATGCTGAGAGAAGAAAGGAGCCACTTTTGAGATTTTAAGTATTTGCTTCAGATTATTTGTTAAGTTTTTCTGCATTGCCGCCTACTTTTGAGCATTTTCTGGCTTGTTAAACTTGATTTCTGTGTTGGTAACTGTATTTAGAACACAACCTAGAGCTGATTACTGAATTTCCTACCTGCACTTATTTTTAAAATAATTTTTTTTCTTAAAACTTGCATTTTATCTGTCTCTGGCCTAGCACTCAGGTGTGGGGTCATTTACTGCACTGTTCTAACTTGTTGATACTTGTGAACCTCTGCTTTCCTTAAAAAAAAAAAAACAAAAAACAAAAAAACTTGCTTTTTTCCCACTTTTCTGAGATTTAAAAACGTTCAGTTACAGATTTGCTGTTCTGAACTGTTTGTAAGTTTCTTGGAGGCCATTGTTTGCTTTGGCTAAAGGGAAGTCTCTGTGTTCATCAGTGGCAGTGATAAACATTGAGCAGCCTGCCTGCCCCTGTGGGAGTGGTTACTGCCTTGAAACTGTAGTTTTATTGGCCATTTTGGGTCAATTCCAAACTCCTTGATCTCCCTCTCTTAAGACCCTCTTTTGCGCGGTTTTGCACGTTTTTGCACATAGCACAACATCGGGCAGCGCCGCCTAATTGGATGTAAACTATTCCTGGCTCCACAAAGTCTGCTCTTCACTTTTTCCCTTAGAACTGCTCTATCTCTCAAATTAAACACCATATTCTCATTCTAAGGCCCCTCACTGGTCCAAATAAGTAATCTTACAAGTTAGCACTAATAAACCATAAGCACTACTTACTCTTATACTCTCTACGATTACCTTGTCCCCTATTGGTCCATTTTAATTCAGTTCCCTATATTACTCTAGCATGTCCAAAGGTCAGTCAATGGTTTCCTCTCCATTCCAGCTAGTGAATCTGGGAATTTTGAGGCAATGTTACAACTGTCTCATGTACACGAACAGCCCTCTCCTCCTCCAAACAGGTTCAAATATATGTGAGAGATGCAACCATATAGCCAAACTGGAGGCTGAGCTCTCTCATCTCAAAACTGGTGTAACCAGTCAGGAGGCGAAGGTAACCTCACACAACACAATTCCAGTATCACATAGTCCCACCACAACAGCGAACCAAACACATAAAAACACAAAAACATACTCGGAGGCTCTAAATAAAAATCTACCTAAGCAACAGAGACCTCCAAAGCAGACATCCAAGCAAACACTACCCCAAAACAAAACACATACAACACATAGCACACAAAGTCAGTGTGCCAAGCAGTCACAGCCCTTAAGGCTGAATAACACACCTGATACTCTTGTGATAGGTGACTCTATTGTCAGACACACTGACGTCCCACTCACCAGGCTGAATAAAGAGAAGGTCACAGTGAGCTGCCTGTCGGGCGCTAGGATCTGCCACATAACACAAGCACTCAGGTCACTCCAAAGCAAATACAAATATGACTCAGTCATTGTACATGCTGGTGTGAATGACCTGAGACGCACCTCCCTCGACTACATGAAAAGAGACATAGGGGAGCTCTCTGATCATGTAGCCCAGGCCGGTATGACCCTGACCTTGAGCAGCATCTTACCCTCACCTAGAATGATGCCACAGTATAAAGACAAAATGATCGATTTTAACAATTGGCTAAACTTTTGGTGTCATTCAAAGGGGATCCAGTGTCTGTCAGCCTGGGATGACATGCTCGACAAGCCATGTTGCTTCGCTAGGGATGGCTTGCACCTGTCACCCCTGGGCTTTCGGATATTGGCAAAGGCTCTTGCCACCCCCATAGTGCCTTTTTTAGGCAAGGCTCAAAATTCAAACCCACCTCCATAGACAGCACAAGGAACAAGAAACTAAGGGTAATGCTGCTAAACGCCAGAAGTCTTAACCTCAAGATGCATGCACTCAAAGCTCTCCATAGTATGGAGAACATCTATATCTGTGCAGTGACAGAAACCTGGTTCAAGGCTCCAGAGAGCACCCAAGCACTACCAGGTTATACCTCATATCATGCTTTTCGGCCCCAAAACCCGGACCGAACCACAAAAGGAGGGGGAGTTTCCATATTTATCAAGGATATCCACACCTCCAGATTAGTGGCATTGCACGAAGTATCAGAGACCATCCATGTGCAACTGACAGTGGGCAAGACTGCTTTTCAGTTTATAGCATCCTACAGACCACCCTCTCAAAGTCAGGAATCCCACTTGGCTTTCCTGAAAACATTGGAGAACATGAAGATCTGTCCGAACACCATTATATTGGGCGACTTCAACTACCCAAACATAGACTGGGAGCATTACTCAAGCTCCAGCACCTTATCCCAAAGGTTCCTGGAATTTATAAACTGAAATGCTATGGAACAACTAGTCACCACTCCCACAAGAGGGAAAACTTACTAGACCTGATCATTACCAACATGGGGATTCTATGCTCCATACCAGAAGTATATCCCTCATTGGTAAGATCAGACCATAAATTAATTTCACTGGATATCCACATCCCGATCCCACCCCCAGCCCAGAAAACCACAGTGAAAAACTTCTCAAAAGTGAACTTTACACTTCTCAAAACCGAAGTGGAATCCTTCAAGTACCCAGGGCCAGTGGAAACTATGGCCCAAACTGCAGAATCCTATATAAACGCATTCTACGGACATCCCCAGGAATGCATGGATCATGCTATCCCAAACAAAATCAAGACCCAGTCATCCAAAGGCAGGCGTGCAGTCTGGTGGACCCCAGCCATAAATAAACTGTACAACAGAAGGAGGAAGCTACTACATGATAGAGCAAAATCCCTAAAAGGGAAGGCATCTCTGATCAGTGCTAGCAAAAAATTATGATCCCTCATAAATTCCTCCAAGGCCAGCTTCGAGAGAAAAATTGCACAGGACACTAAAGACAATCATAAGGCTTTTTTCAGTTATGTTAAGAACCTGGGATGCAACTCCCAGACTTGTTCTGAGTTGATTCTAAACGACAAAAAATATATTCAAACCACAGACATCGCCAATATCCTGGCAGACAGGTTCAGTGCAAACTTCTCCACCCACCCCCCCCAAAAGAGCAAGTATCTATCCCAGCAGAGTGCAGCCTTCCAAACATCTCTGTTGCTCAGGTGAAGGCTGCCCTCTCCAAAGCAAAAAACACTGCTTCCATGGGACCAGATGGCATCCCGGGTTGCGTCCTACATGAACTCCAAGAAGAACTAATCCCTCAAGTAAAACTGCTGTACAATCTCAGCCTCACTACAGGATATGTGCCCAAAGAATGGCATACAGCAACAGTGGTCCCACTCCACATAGGTGGCGCCTCTGCGGACCTTGGAAACTTTCACCCCATAAGCCTGACTAGCCTAGTCTGCAAGGCTATGGAGAGAATCATCATGGAACTCATAAACAAAGACACTGGGGACCTACAGACACTAGATCCTACCCAATTTGGCTTCATCAAGGGCAGATCCTGCCTTTTGAACCTGGTCGACTTCTTAGAAACAGTCACCAAAGCCATAGATGAATGGAAGGTAGTCCACACAGCCTATCTGGACCTCACAAAGGCATTTGACACAATACCCCACTCGGGCATCATAGATAAGCTATCCAGCCTAAATATAAACCCCTATGTCACAAGATGGGTCACAAACTGGCTCAAAGACAGAACCCACAGAGTCAAAGTTGCTGGAGCCATGTCAGACTCGAAACCGGTCACAAGTGGTGTCCCACAAGGTTCTGTCTTGGGACCTCTCTTGTTCGGTATTTACTTTTCTGAGGTACATGCCAATGTGGGAGGACTATGGCTCACCAAGTTCACAGATGACCGCAAACTGGGTGCCATAATCGACTCTCCAGCTGACACAAACATCCTTCAAAAAGGTCTCGCAGAGACGGATAACTGGTGCCAGAGCCATGGTCTAAAGCTAAATGCCAAAAAGTGTATAGTCATACCCTTTGGCAAAAACAATGTGCCCACAAATTACCACATAGGTGGTAACCCATTAAGTACAGAGAAAATAATTAGGGATCTGGGGACCCAAGTTGATAGCAATCTCTCCTTTGACAACCACATTTCCAAAGTGGTTAGAAAGACCTTCTACATAGCCCACCTCATCATGAAAGGATTCACATCTAGATCAAGAGAGGTAATCGTGCCCCTTTATTCATCCCTCATCAGGCCCATCATAGAATACAATGCCCCCTTTGGGATGTACCTTACCCGACACCTGCAGCAATTAGAAAGACCCCAACAGTACCTCACCAGGAGGATCAAGAGACTCAAACAGATGCCATATGCTGCTCGGTTAAAAAAACTCCAGCTCTACTCAGGAGATCGCCTGATATATAAAGCTATGTCCAACCCAGAATTAATGGACATGCTCCACTTCAGTAAATCTAAATCCCTTAGAGCCATGCGCTTGAGGGACTTGAACCTCAGCACAGAAATAAATAGAACATGCTGGAGGGACATATTCATAACCCAAAGGCTCCCTTCGCTCTGGAATAGAATTCCAATTTATGTTAGGCAGAGCACCTCACTGACTCTCTTCAAGAAGAATCTTGATGAGTGGATGGGGGATCGTAGGTTTGTCCCAGGGATTACTTCCGTGTCACTATTAGACAGAGGCACAGTAAACTAAACTTTAAAAAGGGCACAGTATACTCAAATCAAGGGGTGGCGTAAGCCAAACACAATCGGGCTAGGCTTATAAATGCCCCAGGGCAGATAGCCTAGTATGAACCTATGAACCTATGAACCTAAGATTGGAGAAATATACAGGCGTGAATCATCCTTACTGCACGTATAACTCACAAAACAGGTCATAAATGAACTTCAGGTATTAAAATTTGCTCGAACTATTTTTTATTTACAAAATATGAAATGAGGCATTCAGAACACTCTAAACAAATTTCTAAGTAACAGAAATATCTGCTACTATGATATATGAATAGAAATATTCAAAATAACTAGTCAGAATCACATAAAATGAATAAAATAAGGGAAATGACTGCATCTTTTCACTAAACACTACTTTTTTGCATTAATCAAATTATTCAAATTGTATGAAGTGTATGAAGTGTTCTCCTTTGATAATCACATCACCACAGTAGTCATGAAATCCTTCTACATGGCACACCTCATCAGAAAAGGTTTCTCATCCAGGAAAAAAGAGGTCATTGTTCCCCTCTACTCATCACTCATTAGACCCACTATAGAGTACAATGCCCCTTTTGATATGTACCTCACAAGACATTTACAACAACTGGAAAGGCTGCAGAAATATCTTACAAAGAGGATTACCGGCCTCAAACAGGTGCCCTACGCAGACCGTCTCAAACTCCTGCTTTACTCCATCACATATCACCTACTCAGTGGCAATCTCTGCCTAACATACAAAGCTATGTGAAACCCAGAGCTGTTGGACATGCTTCACTTAATGAAATCCCAATCTCTCCTAGCTACACGCTCTAGGAACCTAAACCTTGTCACCACAATAAACAGAACATGCTGGAGGGATAGATTCCTGCCCCAGAGACTTCCCATACACTGGAACAAACTACCTAGCTATATCAAACAAAGCTCCTCATTAGCACTCTTCAAGAAAAATCTTGATGATTGGATGGGAGATAGGAAATTCACCCTGGGGATCACTTCTGTGGCTCTGCTCGACAGGGGCACAGGAAAATAATTTTTTAGGGTGGCGAAAGCCACGGTACCTTTTTGGCTAGGCTTATATAGGCCCTATGGCCAATAGCCTAGTACCTACCTATGAACCTATGAACCCATGTTTGTGCAGTATTACAGTACAGTTCTTTTGCAAAACACAGCTATTACAGAGCATATTTTGCAAAGTACAGTATTTTGAAGAGTTTGTTGTGCATTTGAATGTTATTACAAGTGGTGGCTGTGTGCTTGCTCATATATACATAATTACAAGTGGCCCTGGATTGATTTGTGTTTTACTATAATCTGTGGGCATGGCTGAAGGTTTTCGCAGACCCTCACCACTTGTGTTTGACAATAATATTGCAGAAAACCGGAGAGCATTTGAGCAAAAAAATTATATTTTCATACAGAAATACCACTGAACAGCAACTTGATTTTGAAGTCATGGAAGTGAAAATTTTTTCTTCCACACATCTTGATGAGCTTAGAAATTATACAGCCTCAGATCCAGTTTTACAGAAGCTCAACCACTTTATCAATCAAGGATGGTTGTCAGAACAATCCAGTTTACCCCAAAGTGCAACCTTATTTTCCTTACAGAGATGAGATTTTGCCTAATGATGGTATCGTTATGAAAGATCCTTAAGTAATTGTTCCAAAGTCCTTGCAACCAGAGTATATTACTATCTTGCATCGTGGCCACCCAGAAACTGATTCTACTAAAGGGAGGGTGAGAAGACTAGTATTTTGGTCTTGTATGTCACAAGACGTTGAGAGAGTACTTTCATTTTGTTCCCTATGTAATAGTATAAAGCCACATCAACAGAAGGAACCACTTCAGCTGAACCAGATTCCTGAACTACCTTGGTTGGCAGTAGCAACTGATATTTTTAAATGAAATGGTCAGCATTACTTGGTGTTAGTAGATTCTTATTCTAATTGGTTCATGATTGACTTACTTTCTAATCTAGTGTCTAGTACTGTCATTACTAAGATGAAGCATCATTTTGCAGTCCATGGTAGTCCGCACAAAGTTATTTCTGACAATGGCACACTGTTTACTAGTCAACAATTCAAAATATTTACAGAGGAATAGGACTTTATCCATGTCACGAGTTTGACGCCAAAATGTTTAAGTGTAGGAAACTTCAACTAGAGGTTTCCTACCTTCAGGAATGCATTAATAAGAATGTCATTCCAAAGGGCCTACGTCAGTGGCGTTATCCATCAGGGCTCATTGCTGGGTCTCCTTTTCACCATGAATTATTAGAACTATTCGATCGTCAAGCCAATGATTTCTTAAAAGCCTTAATTGCGTATTATAATGCAGACATTTGTACTTTTAAAGTAGACCTGGATATGCTAGATCAAGTTATTAAAAATCATGCTGATTTTAATCGATACAAGTTTGAATACTGCCGTATTTACAGCAGTATAGATACAACTATGGATAAACTCTTGCATACTAAAAAGAAAAAGCTTGCAAGAGACATTGAAGCTTATTCTAAACAACAAGCATATCCAGACCCACCCAATAGTCGTTCTAATATTAACACAAATGGTCCAGTAGTCAATCTAGGACCACAAAATAACAGGCCTGACAACAATATTCCTATGGCCAATGAAGACAATTCGTTAGAAGAGCCAGTTCGCCGTAGCGAAAGGCTCATCAATCGTAATAACAATAACAATGACATTGGAAGGGGCAATGAAAAGGCAGATCAGGGTTTTCAGTCCGGCCCCAACCCCAAATCCAACAATGGGAGGAAGAACAGGAACTGGACAACAACGAGGAACCCCAAGAGGAATCGCAGGAGATAACCAATAATGAGACTGTAGATTGTCATAAAGTCAAAATTTTCACCTCATCTAAAGGCGACTTTAAAATTTTTAATTACACTAGCCTATTAGTTGAAGATGAAATGGTAGACTTTCTTTCTATAGGACTCACATTTGTACCTTCGAAGGATATGAACCTAGCGGACACTATAATAGACCTGAAATTGTTTGTTCGCAAGCTTAATTTAAATTTGTTGATGGGAAATAATTCTACTGTTATTAATCCCATCAAGATTGTAAGTACATTCAATCCAATATTGCACTCTGATCTCATAACCTTTGAAAAAATTTGTGAGTTTGACTTTAGAGCCATTAAACAACGTCCTAACAAGAAATCATGTTATAATAATTTAAGTGAAAATGACCTGCGATTTTATCGCCTTACTAAAGAATTGTAATGTAAGAATCATGAAACCCGATAAAGGAGGGGGGCTGGTGTTTATGGATCAAGAATCATACACCGATAGACTAGAGGCCCATCTTAGTACAGCGTCTTATTGTAAGGCATCCCTTAACGAAGTGCATGGGGCCTACAACAGAATAAAACAAGCTATAGAAGACCTATTTTTAGAAGCATCAATTGATATTGATTTGTACCATTATTTTTTGATGCTGGCCCCAAAAATTCCAGCAATATTCGGCACCCCAAAGATTCATAAATCATTGGAAGAACCTCCATTTAGAATTATTGTAGATGGGCGAGGTTCTATTACATATGGGTGTGCCAAATATATTGACAGCATTTTAAAACCATTTCTCGAAACTGAAGCACAAATTTGTAGAGATTCATGGTCTTTTTTACAGAACATTCATAAGTTGGAATTCAAACCGAATTGTTTTTTTCTAACTATAGACGTTAAAGACCTATATACTGTCATCCCCCAAAGCTTAGGCGTCGAGTGGGTTTCTGAATTCCTTGTGAGCAAGAAAGCTGACCACAACACTATTTATTTAGTGACTTCTTTGTTAGACATTATTCTTACTAACAACTACATGACTTTTAACAATAATTTTTACTTACAGAAGTCGGGTGTAGCAATGGGCTCCCCATGTGGGGGCACTTTTGCTAATGCAGTGATGGCATATTGGGAGCATTCACATCTTTTCCACGACTCATTCTTTCAAGACAATGTCTATTGGTACACCAGGTACCAAGACGACATGTTTTGTATATGGACAGGTAACGTTAGCGACATTCCCACATTTATTGATAGTATATCTAAGACTACATCATTTTTGGAATTTACCTACAGCATTGGTATTGATTCCATCAACTATCTAGATATTTTATTGGAGAAGGATAAACCTAACTATTGTTATAAAAGCAAAATCTATAGGAAGCCAACATACTCTAATAGTTTTTTGCATTATACCAGTTGTCATCCTCACCATCAAAAACGGGCCGTAATTAAAGGCCAGATGGTGAGAGCAGCGAGAATGATATCAGATGACACGGATTTTGAACAGGAATGCAAACTACTGGAAAAAATGTTCATGAATAGAGGTTATCCTAACCATATTATCACAGAGATAAGGCTTGAAGTCACACAAAAAAGAGCTCATGGACACTTTATCCCATTATTGAATTCTTACAAAATGAATGAACAGAATCCAAATCAAATAGTAGTTGATAGTAGTTTAGATTTAGAAGTAACAATAAATAATTCTATTAATGGTACTACATCAACTAAAGTGTCATACCAGACCAGTTTTTCGCACATGTACTCAAGTGATTCTGACCTTATAAAGAACATTTTATATAAAAATTGGGCTATAATCAGTAGTAATGAAACACTTTCTAAATCATTAGGGAATAAACCGAAAATAAGTTACAAACGTGGGTCGAATCTCAAAGACATTTTAGAAAAGAAAAATAACATATGCCATACACATTCTAAGATCAAAGGCATGTTTAAATGTGGCTTTTGTCAACAATGTAAACACATTTTAGTTGCCAACTCCTGTAATATCAATAGTATTAAATACTATCTCAATTATAAATTTAATTGTGACACTAGGGCAGTTACATATGCAGCTTTATGTCAAATGTGCGATGCCTTTTACATCGGCAAAACGGAACGCAAATTTAAACAACGAATATACGAGCATTGTAACGCAATCCACAAAAAAGATCTTAACAATGCCTTAGCTAAACATATTAACCACAATTCAACTCACTTTTTTAAATTTATAATTTTACAGCAAAGAACATTAGACATTAGAGGAGGTCCCTGGCAGTTGTTATTAGAGTTAGATGAGTTGAAGTGGCAAATTGCCACAAATGCCCAAGCTTTCCCAGGATTGAATGAAGCCTTCTCTATAAAATGTGTATTAAAACTCTTGGCATTAAAAAGATAACACGCTAGAGAAAGCTTTATAATGTGCATACACCCATTTTAATGTATTGTAGTATATCTATTTTTGTTACATGCATCTTATATTAAAATGCCATGTAACATCTATTAACATCTAAGACTTTTTGTAATTTAACCCCATTAATTATTATTACCATTACAAGTATTATCATTATAGACTGTCATTTTATTCTGTATATATATTTTTTATATATTTTATATACAGCATATATCTGATATGTTATTATTTGTTTGATTTTCACTAAATATAAAAATGTTATTATGTTTTTATTAACTGGTTTGCAGACAACTGATGTTCTGGTGTTTTAAGACATATTTGCAGAGCAATAGCACTTTAATAATTAATTAAGGCGTTAATTGATGTTAGTATTTAAATTTTGGCCATCAGTGCTTAACTGTTTTGTCTGAAGAAGGCTTGGAATAGTCCGAGCCAAAAGCGCTTATATTAAACAGTTTTAATAATTAATTTGTGCTGCTGACTCCTATTGCTTCCAGTTTTAAAAGTTTTCAGTCTTTTTTGGAGTTTTTGTCCATGTCACGAGTAGTCCTGAGTACCCGCAGTCAAATGGTTTGGCATAACATGAATTTCAAAGTGCGAAACAGTTACTAGAGAAGTTGAAACAAGATAATAGTGATGTTTTCCTGAATCTCTTGAATCTCAGAAATACTCCTCGTGATAAACATCTTGGTTCACCTACCCAGAGACTTCTGTCAAGACTAACCAGAAACACACTACCAATTAGCAGTAATTTATTGGTTCCATGTGTCAAGAATAACTGATCAGTGAAAGCCAATCTGTTAAAGAAATGCCTATCCCAGAAGTGTTATTATGGCAAGTCCAGCAAACCGCTCAATCCATTACTTGAAGGAGAGACAGTGAGAATGCAAAAGTGCAAAGGCTATGATCGGATACGAGTTGTACAAAATATATGTCCAGAGCTGACATCGTACATTGTGGAATCATAAGGAGTAGAGTTTAGGTGGAATCAGAAACATCTGATGCTGGTGTCCGAGCCTGTACCATAGCACCTAGCCTGTAAGAAAAAGTCTTTATCTCAGAGTGAGTTGTCCAGCATTCCAGTTGTAAAGACATTCCAGTGAATATCCCTGTTCCTGGGATGAATCCCAAAATCCCTGATATGAGTTGTTCACCGAAGACTGTCCCTGTTGATAAATCCAGTTCTGATTACTGTATTACTCAATCAGGTCACATTTCCAGACCATGTTACAGATAAACTGCAACTTGGACATGAACATTGTGTTTGTTTTTAATGTATATATTATTGCATGTCTTATTTCAATATCATTTAATTGAGGGCAAGCTATTTAAGAGGAAGGATGTAGATCAATATGTGTGTATACCTTTAAGAAGTTTTCTAGGGGGCTTGCACAAGTGTACAAATACTGAGCACGTGTGAGCCTGACTGCCATTTTGTAGTAAGCTGTTGAGATGTAAGCATGTATGTCTGTGTAGTCTGTCAGTTAATCAGTTCATTTATATTTTGTAATGCTGTTATCTATCTTGATGTGTTTCTGTGTAAAAAAGCATATAAACAAACTACCCTGCCTGTTCATCATCTATACTAGAGGGAGATGAACAATATATATGAACCATTTTCAGACTCAGTCGGGGACAGTGTCTGGTTAAGTGACTTGCTCAGAGTCACACAGTTAGGCAGTGGAGGCTGAGGGAATCAAACCTTGCACCTCTGGACTACAGGAAACAGTTAATTAATAGCTCCATACTCATCTAAACCAACCGCCAGTAACAGTCCTTGTACTCAGAGCTATTATTTATTGCCCATTCTATGGGTGCTATGCCACATTCCCTTTACCCAGAAATGAAAATGATGAGCACTAATTTTCAACTTTGTTCCAAATGACCATCAAACATTCAATGACTGTTTTTTTTAATGTGGACAAACAAGTAAAAATGTTAAAATAACAATCTTTTTCCTCTCTAACAGACGTTTCTGTATTTGGTACTACTTGCAAAAGGACTTCAGTTTATCTTAATTAATGCTTTTAAGGACATTTGTATCAACAAAATGTGTTAGACAGTCATGAATATGCAATATTTCTTTTTCTGACGATATCAAGCACACAATCTGGGACACCATCTGTGTGACTGAATTCAGAATGTCTTCTGAATGTTTTATCCTTGTCAGGGCTGCGGTTATGACATTTTGAATGAAACATACATGGTAACTTCCAACTAAATATCCATTAATCACTCTGACCAAGGTGTATCCACATTAATCCCTGTCCATGGTTAATGTAACTATCTTTTTAATCTAGTATTAAGAATAGAATAAAACAGATGATAAATGCTAGCTGTCTGCGTATAAGTAGACATTCACACTAGTGTTAAATCTCCTCTATAGCATAAGCAATTGGTTTTCTGTGTTTTATAAATGTGGACATATATAAAGCTGACACATTCATCATATATCTCATAAATAAAATTGAAAGTTACAAAAATCTGTAAATGCTTCTCTTGTTCCTCCCCATAACAAAGAAAAAATGTGAAACTGCCTGTACCATAAAATGCTAGAATTTCAGTAACCTTCTTGTTCATAAATGAACTTTTGCAATCAATAAACTGGCATAGATAGATGTAACTGTGACATACATATCATTTCATTTTCATCTTTAGAATATCTTTCTTAAAACAGCAACAGCACAAAAATATTATAAAGAATGAAGTTAAAATATGTCAATATTATTTATTTCTCTCTCACTATTGTCAGAGTGGTTTACTCAAATTTCCATAACCACTTGTACACAATCTATATATTAAAAGGATAGCACATATAGGTGCTTTAACACCCACTGTGATGAACAGTAAAGGAACACAACATAACCAGCATGTATAGTGAATTAACATCCATTGTAATGAGCAATAAATTAAAACTGCATAATCTATACATATAGTAAATTAACATCCATTGTAATGACTAGTAAAATAACACCACATGACCCATATATGTATTGAGTTGACTTCCATTGTAATGAACAACAAAGTAACACCACATAAACTACATGTATAGTGAATAAGCATCCGTTATAATGTACAGTAAAATAACACCATAAAGTCTCTATATAAAGTGAATTAACATCCATTGTACTGAGTATAAAAGTAATAGCAAATATCACACATATATAGTGAATTAACATTCATTGGCATGAACAATAAAGTAACAGCATATGACATATCTGTAGAACCAAATTATTTTGGTAGAAAATAGGTGAAATAAAAAAAAATCTGAATGTTAATAGGCTACAACTTTTTTTCCACTCAGAGCAAGAAAGTCAGCCATTGTCATCTGACCACTCTCATCTGGAAGGTTGGGCCTTGAGCTAGCAACCTGAGCCCATAAAACCTTTAACTGCCACAGAGTGAGTGCTGAAAAGTACTCATTGGCTGATGTACCACATGGTGCATAAATAAGAGAGAGAGAGACAGACACTCATCTGGGAGGTTTGGCCTTGGGCTAGCAACCTGAGCCCATAAAACCTTTAGCTGCTACAGAATGAGTGCTGAAAAGTACTCATTGGCTGACGTACCACATGGTGCATAAATGAGAGAAAGAGAGAGAGAGAGAGAGACAGACACTCATCTGGGAGGTTGGGCCTTGGGCTAGCAACCTGAGCCCATAAAACCTTTAACTGCTACAGAATGAGTGCTGAAAAGTACTCATTGGCTGATGTACCACATGGTGAGTAAATGAGAGAGAGAGAGAGAGAGAGAGAGAGAGATAGATAGAGACACTCATCTGGAAGGTTGGGCCTTGGGCTAGCAACCTGAGCCCATAAAAACCTTTAACTGCTACAGAATGAGTGCTGAGAAGTACTCATTGGCTGATGTACCACATGGTGCGTAAATGAGAGAGAGAGAGAGAGACAGACAGACACTCATCTGGAATGTTGGGGTAGGAGTCTTGTTACAATCCTTTTCAATGTTGGGAATGGGAACAGAATGGGTAAGGGAATATAATGTAATTGTTAGGTGAGAAATCTAAAATCCCATTATTTATAAGACAGACTGTGACATATAACATTGCCTGAAACCTGTTCATACTCATTTGTTTTACTTAGTAACTCTTATATTTTAGCCTATAACTAATGGTCCTCCCTGATGAACTTTTCATTACTAAATTTTTGATCTTAGAAGACTATAACAGACATGAGTCTTGTAATTATATGACACAATTTTGTGTATGGCATTTTAAATTATCCTCTCAATTCACAAGATCTTTCAAGTGATGTAATAAAAGTGTGGCTTTATGATACAAAAGCATTTTTTTTAAAAACAAACTAATTTTCAGTATAGGTATTTCAAACATCAAAACCAAGTTCAAATTACAGGTAAAACTTAAATTATTCAATGTATAACAATGCTCATTCTTTGAGCTGGAATGAATGCTAATCCCTTACCTGCAAGCAATGTTCGGTATATGACAGTATATAACATGAAATATTTACATCATACCTGGAACAAAGAAATGGCTCCCTCTACTGAATGGAAGACAGTGAATGGACTATTGTAGAAACCTACACAGTAGTTACTGGTGCCATAGGATTCTGATTTGCCTGTCTTCCTTCAGCTATTGCTTGCACCCATCTTTCCTTGTTTCTCCCTCTTGTAGGGTGACTTGTCATTCTTTCTGATCTGCAAGGTGGCTGGAACTGTGAGTTGTAAGTTGTTACAGGGAATAAAACACCTGTCATTATCAGCTATCACTTGCTTTGTAGCATAACTTCGCAGAAGACATTGCAGGAAATTCACACACTAATTTAATGGTGTTCATTACAAATAATCATGCAGTTAAGTACTTTCATCCTTAAGTAATGTCAGATCCTTTTAGTAATTCATGCAACATTATATGTTCAACATTAGCATGACTAAAACACAGCATGTAATCAATTGAAAACTATTGAAAACACTATTAAAAACAGTATTGAAAACAATTTAAACATACAAACACTGAATATCAAATTGCTAATATATAACATCAATATACTTATACCCAGTAAGAATGTAATTTCACAATTCAAGAAACAGATGTCCAGTTGTCCAGCTCTGGTTACCTGCCAAACATGAAGTGAGAATTGCTACCCTTATTGTAGATTCACTGATGGAATACAGCTTGGAAGAGGATAACATGATGGTAAGGAGGAGGTAGGACATCCTATGCATCCAGGAGACAAGATGGAAGGACAATACAGCAAAGCCACTTGGCTTAGGATCCAGAGTTTACTGCTCAGGAGGAGGACAGGCTAGATATGGTGTGGGAATTGTGGAGAGGGAGTGACTTGAAGACAGTGAGTGATATCATCATAATTAGTGGCAGGCTCATGGCAATCAGACTAGTGTAAGGATAGGGCAGTATTTATAATCTTGACCTGATAATGCTAGACCTGAATGCACATATTGAGACAGATGGAACAGGATATGAGGACTCTCTGGTTCCACATGGGTGGAGTAACAGGAATAAAGAAGAAGAGGCCATTCTAGACTTCTCTCTGGCAAATGGCTTGATAGTGGCCAAAAGATGGTTCAGCAAGAGAGACAGTTACTAGATCACATACAAGAGTGGCCCATATGAAACTCAGACTTCCAGCTAGAAATGACAGGGCACAGGAGTGGAATCAGTGATTGCAAAGTCATCCCCAGCGAAACATTTGGCCCACAGAATGAACCACTGGTTGCCACAGTCAGCTACAAGCAGTGATCAGAGAAGGCTCTAAGCTCAACAGAGACTAGAATGAAGACCTAGAATTTGACTGGACAGAAAGCACTAGAGTTCAAGGAATTATTCAGGGCTTTAATATCTGAGGAAGAAGAGGAAATAGATGGAATTAAAGAGGAATGGCAACACCTCAAAACAGCATATGCGAGGACTGTAGAACAGGTATGCAGCCGATCCAGGTATGGAAATAAAGTACTGTACACAAATCTGGTGATGAACTCTAGTGAAGTCATCAAAAGAAAGAGGGAGAGCAGGAAAAAGTGGAACATAGAAAAGACAAACCAGGCCAAGAAAGAATACTGGTCTAGATATCAAAGAGGCTAAGAGATGGGTTGCAATAGCAAAGAACAAGGCTTCAGAGGCACTCTGCAAGCTTTAGGAAAATGACTTGATAGATGGTAAAAATAAACTCTATCAGGGTGCAGGGCAAACACATAGATAAAGAGGATAGGCAGACACCCCTCATAAGGGATTCCAGCAACAACTTGCTCACCAGTCCACAGCACATCAAAGGCAGGTGGGAGGAGTACTTCCAGCAGCTTTTAAATGAAAACCCCACAGACATTGCTCTGTCCCAGACAGAATCTATGATGAAGAGGAAGATCTCACTGTAGAAGAAGTAAGAACGGAACTAAGCAAAATGTAGTCAGGAAAACAGCAAGCTCAGAAGCGGCCACAGCAGACATGATCAAGATGTTGGGTGAGATAGGGGAGAAGTGGCACTCACAAGAGAATGGAGAGAAAGGCATACTACAGATGACCGGAGAATAAGCATACTAGGGCCAGTGGACAAGAACAATGCGGAGATCCACAACTGTGGAGGTATCATACTCCTGTCACAGAGTAGTAGAAAGTAGAATGTGACATGAACAGTTTGGATTCACATCAGGATGTAGCACAACTGACCTAATGTTTGCAGTGAGACATATTGTTGAGAAGAAGCCAGAGATGAAGAAAGAGCCAAACTGGGCATTCCTAGATTCTGAGAAAGCATATGACAAGGTCCTAAGAAAGCTGATTTGGGTAGTCCTGCTGTGATCTGAAGTCCCCAAAAACACCAAGTAGAGTTAGTGCAGGCTATGTACAGGCACCCAATGACTCAAGTCTGAACAGTGTTTAGTTTCACAGAGGGGTTACCAGTGGGAGTGGTTATGCATCAAGTTTCAGCTTTGAACCCATTGCTGTTAATAATGGTGATGAACTACATTAGAAAACAGGTTGGAGGGGACAGATCAACAAAGTTGCTGTATGTAGATGATCAGACATTACAGGCAGACTGAGTGAGAACTTCAGCAACGGATAGGGGTATGGAATCATAAATGAAGCCACATGAGATGAAACAAAGCACACGGAAGACTGTTGTAATGGCAAAAAGGGGAGGAAATCAGAAGAAGCTGAGAAGTGACATAGAAGGGAAAACAGTGGGAGAGGTTGACAGTTTGAAGTTTGTGTGAGGGGTGGTTGAGCAGAAGTGAAATCTGAATGAGGAGGACAAAGTTAGATTCAGAGGGTCTGCAGCTAACTGGCACAGAATGTCAGGGTAATGTATGACCAGAGAATGCCAAAGATGCTGAAAAGCAAGGTGTACAAAACAATGGTGCAATCAGTACTGCTGTATGGTACAGAAATCTGGGCAGTAAAGGCAGAAAAGTTGAGGAAGCTCAAGGTGATGGAGACGAAGTGCCTGAGATGGGTTGGAGGATGCATACTGTGGGGCAGATAAAGAAATGAGAACCTCAGAGCAGAAGCCAAAGTAGCTCCACTTGCAGAGAAGGTAAAAAAGAATAGATTATGGTGGTTCAGGCAAATGTGTAGAAAAGCTGAAGACAAATCTGGTGAAGAAGATTTGGGACAGACAGGAAAAAGACAAAAGGAAATGAGAGCATCCAACAAGTAGGTGAATGGATTGTGTGAGAAAAGAACTGCAGCAGTCAGGCATTACTGCTAAAGACGTTAGGAAAGTGGCACTGAATTAAGAGAGATGGTGACAGTTGAATGACACCCCAACCCCTTGTAGATAATGGGAAAAAGGGGGTTGATTTTCATGATGACGATGATGATGAAGCGATAGATGTTTGATCATTAAGATCTGGTAAATACTCTGCATTAACTGCCAGAATAATTCACAGTCTTTCATGTATTCACTGAAGACCCTCCATGTGGGTTAACAACAACCCTTTCTAATCCAAAGAATAGAAAATATGTTCAGAGAATTCTTCAACTTATTACATTATATAATTGCTTTTTCTCAACAGCATAAATATGCTCATACATCCTGTCCCTAAAATGCCTTTCCATTTTCCCAACATAACATTCAGGACATATCTTATATAAAGCAATGTATACCACTCCTTTTGACTCACAATTAAAGTATTTATTACTATGCACTATGCCATGTGTCATTAAAAACTTGGTTTGCTTCCAGAAAATATGGACATTGCATCTGCACCAATTTTATGTGCTGTAACAGTTTCTCTTGGTCCAAGTTGCAGATGTCTGCTGCTCCAAACAATGTTTAATCTCTTTCCTCCTTTATATACAAACCCAAGCTTTGTTCCCACAATTTTAGTATACTCAACTCTAGATGCAAACATTTTCAAAAATGTCCTTATATTTCACTAGCATCTATGCTTTGGGTCATAACCATAGCCCTGGAGTATGAATTATCAAACTCCCTAATCAAATGCTGTCTATGCGGAGGATTATTATTACCTAACAATGGGTAATAAAAACCTTCCCTTTGTTTATTGGTAATATCCACACCAATAATGTCTGAAAACTGACAGGATAATCTTGATTAATAAGCATATATTTAAGCTTCATGACCTCACTGCCAAATTTGTTGTAGTTGAACACCATCCTGGACAATCATATTAAACAACCTTTCATTAAAGCCTTTTTCTGACAAATAGAATGGCAACTCTCATAATGGAACAAAGAACTGAAATAGGCAGGTTAAATAGAAAATTCTTATTGCATGTGTCTTTGAGAATTCAATGTCCACATTACATGACCTATCATATAAAAATTGGTAAGTAAATTGAAAAAAACATTCAGTAGAAGAATTTATATAATCCATAAATTCAATGAATTTCTCCTCGTTTCAGGTCCAAAAGTTTACAAATTTTTGCCAGTATTATAATGGCACAATGGAAGGGTAGATTTATTTTCAGCTTTGGTTTCATTTCATTTTGGTCCCTTTATACTAGGTACCTGGGTGATATTTATATATTGTGGATAGGCCCAATAAGAGGGGAAAAAACTTGAAAAAAACTCTTCTGTATGGTTGCTATAAGGTCAAGGTATCTTTAGACAGTCAAAGCATCTCCACATTGTTGTAGTCCTTGGGCTGAAGAAAATATAAAACACAGATGTTTGGGGTGAGTTTAGTTACAGACATTTGTCAGAGTGTGATGCAAGCAATGTGAAATGTAAAGGATTACAGTCTTACCATAATTATATATGGAAAAGTTCTAGAACATGGTAAATCATTAAATACTTGAATGTTAAGAGAAGCTGCACTAACACTGGGTAGAATCAAATGTGAATGCAAAAGATAAGTGTTTAAGTTTTATTGTTTCTTCTTTTTGAAGCAAGGCAAATCTTCTGATCCTAATAAGGTTTATTGTAAAATATTATTCCCAGCTGTAAAATATTATTAGCAGCATAGCTCTCAACCTTCCATGTCCAAAATGAGGAACATTAGCCCTCATAATGTGGAACAAATGGGCAAAATGTGGAACACATACTAATGGCTTACTAACAACTTCAACTAGGAATGTCATAGGATGGTTAAAATAAGCTAGTTTTACTTATAAAAAATATCTTTTAATGCATTAATATGATTCACTTCTATTTACAATGGATTTCACTTAAAAAATTTCCTAACACTGAATGTGTGACAGAGTCTTTCAATATGGAACTTTGAGGAACTTCGAGGAACATGAACTTTTTAAGACCCCAAATGAGGTACGTTCCACGTAATGAGGTACACTTGAGAAGTATGATTAGCAGAGAGCTAGGCTGACAAGACAGACACCATACTACTGTATCTGTTAATATTTATTTGCATTAGTACAAATTCTTGCCAAACAGTTAATACTGTCAGAGTTATTTCAATTCTATTATAACACAGCTAGATAGATATAATTATAGACCAATGAACACTCAGTCCAAAAACATCACTAAAGAATGAAAATTACTGTCCAGTTTATACACTCTTTTCAACCAATGTTATTTTTAATGTCCTTGTGACTTGTTCTTCTGGTTTCTGTTTGTATCATGAAAAAGTCCGTGGTTATTTCTAGCCTGGACACTTTCTTATGTCCTTCTTTGGAGCTGTATCTGAAGACTTCAAAAAGTGTCTCCACATCATCTTTGCATCACTTGAAGTGTCTGTATTTTATTTCATTTTTTTCTGCATCCGAAAGCTCAAAGAAAGTCAACTTTCTTTTTTCTATAACAGGATGCCTTTACAGTAAGCCCACAGCTATATGTTATTAATATCTGAGCTGAACATTAACTGTTCTTGCAAAGTAAGCCATGTTATTTATTTTCTTTACTGCACACATAGTATAATTTTGGGAAAAGCATTTTAATTTATACAATCTCTATCATTTATGCACTGCATTACATAACATTACAAGTACCTACCTCACAAATATATAGACTACCACCTGCAAAAGCTCAGTCGGCTTACCTGGGATTTTTCTGCTCACTAGCCTGGGCTTACCTGAAAAAGAACCTCAGAGTGGAATCCCTAAACTATTTTTTCGGTAAATGTATGTAGCCTTATACCTAACTCAGGTATCTAAACATCCATATTTGTTAGCCGGTCCCTCAGTGTGTGTGACTCAGCATCCTACCGCAGACCGCAAAAATTCCTCTCTCACTGGTACTTACTGTCCTCTGGCCTCCTATCCCATTTTCTGTACCCCTTTGAAGACTTACCCTTTATCTCTTTTTACTTATTTTTCTTTACCTTAGAGTCTTGTCCATTTGCTCTATCCTACTCCCTATCCTTCTCTGCCTGCCATTTCTACTTTCTCCACTAGGTGGCAGCACCATTCCACCTTTTGCCTGCTCCTACTCTATTAATCTTTTTAATAGGTTCATAGGTTCATAGGTTCATACTAGGCTATCTGCCCGAGGGCATTTACAAGCCTAGCCCATAGTTTTGTGGCTTACGCCACCCCTTTAGTATGGGGAACTATACCCATTATTTTGCTGTGCCTCTGTCGAGCAGTGACACTGAGGTAATCCCTGGGGTATATCTGCGATCTCCCATCCATTGGTCAAGATTTCTCTTGAACAAGGCCAGCGAGGTGCTCTGCCTCACATATACCGGGATTTTGTTCCACAGCATAGGGAGTCTTTGGGTGATGAATCTATCCCTCCAGCACGTCCTATTAATAGCCGTGTCGAGGTTTAAGTCTCCTGCCCTTGTGGCTCTGACGGATCTAGATTTCTTGAGGTGAAGCATATTCACCAAATCTGGGTTTGACATGGCCTTGTATGTCAGGAAAAGGTCACCTCTGAGCAAGCGGTGGCGACTGAATAGAGCTGGAGTTCTTTCAGTCGGGCAGCATAGGACAGATTTTTGAGACCCTTTATCCTTTTGGTGAGGAACTTTTGTGGCCTCTCCAGCTGCTGCAAGTGTCGGGTCAGATACATTCCGAATGGGGCATTGTACTCAATCATTGGTCTGATGAGTGATGAGTACAGGGAGACTATGACCTCCCTTGATCTAGATGTGAATCCCTTCATGATAAGGTGGGCAATCTAGAAGGTCTTCCTAACTACTTTAGCTACATGGGTGTCGAATGACAGGCTACTGTCAACCTGGGTCCCCAGGTCCCTGATAACTTCTTCTGTGCTCAGTGGATTGCCACCTATATGGTAGCTAGGGGTATCCTTGTTTTTCCCGAAGGGTATGACTATGCATTTTTTGGCATTTAACTTTAGGCCATGGCTCTGGCACCAGCTATCCGTCTCTGTGAGACCCTTCTGATGGATATCTGTGTCAGATGTGTTTTCGACTATGGCGCCCAGTTTGCAGTCATCTGCAAACTTTGTCAGCCATAACCCTCCTGTGTTTGCTTGTACTTCGGAAAAGTATATGCCAAACAAGAGTGGGCCCAGGACTGAGCCCTGTGGGACACCACTTGTGACAGGCTTTGAGTCTGACATGGCGCCAGCAACTCTGACCCTGTGGGTTCTGTCACTCAGCCAGTTTGCAACCCATCTTGTGATGTATGGGTTAACATTTAAGCTGATGAGTTTTTCAATGATACCCGAGTGGGGTATTGTATCGAAGGCCTTCGCCAGATCGAGGTAGGCTGTATGGACTGCCTTTCCCTCATCAATGGCTTTGGTGACTGTTTCGAAAAAGTCAACCAAGTTTAAAAGGCATGATCTGCCTTTGACAAAGCCAAACTGGGTTGGATCCAAAGTCTGCAAATTCCCTATGTCTTTATTTATGAGGTCCATTATGATCCTCTCCATGGCTTTGCAGATAAGGCTTGTCAAGCTAATGGGCCGGTAATTTCCAGAATCGGTGGAGGCACCGCCTTTGTGAAGTGGGACCACAGTTGCAGTGCGCCACTCCCTGGGTACGTATCCAGAGGTGAGACTATGATTAAACAGCTGTCCTAGCTGTGGGTTTAATTCCTCGTTGAGTTTGTGGAGCACACAGCCAGGGACACCATCAGGTCCCATGGATGCTGTGTTTTTTGCTTTGGAGAGAGCAGTTCTCACTTGGGCATTAGAGATGTCTGGGGGGCTGCAATCGTTTGGTATAGATATCTCTCCTTTTGGGGGGGAGGGGAGAAGTTTGCACTGAACCTGTCAGCCAGTATGTTGGCAATGTCTGTAGGATCAGTAATCTTCACATCATTTTGAACTAGTTCTGAGCATATCTGGGAGTTTCCTCCCAGGTTTCTAACATAGCTAAAGAAGGCCTTATGATTGTCTTTTGAGTCTTTAGCTATTTTTCTCTCAAAATTTGCTTTGGATGATTTTATGAGAGCTCTTAGTTTTACTTATAGTGATCAAAGGTGTCTTACCTTTTAAGGATTTTGCTCTATCTTGTAGTAGCTTCCTCCTTTTGTTGTAGAGTTTGTTTATGGCTGGGGTCCACCAGACTGGACGCTTGCCTTTGGTACAAAGAGTCTTTGTTTTGCTTGGGATTGCCTTATCCATGCAGTCCTGCAGGTGCTGATAGAAGGCATTTGTAAGTGATTCAGCGGCTTGAGTACTGTTTTCCACGGCTCGGGGCCTTAAAGGAGACCACACTAGTCTTTAGAAGTGTGAAGTTGGCTTTGAGAAGTTCTTTACTGTGGTCTTTTTATTTCAGGTGGGGTGGGATGAGGACCTCCAGCGAGATTAGTTTGTGATCTGATCTCACCAGTGAGGGGTATACTTCGGTGTTGAACATTGTGCTCCCATGTTCGTGATGATGAGATCAAGTATGTTTTCTCCTCTTGTGGGGATGGTGACTAGTTGTTCCATGGCATTTGAGTTTATGAATTCCAGGAACTTTTGGGCTAGGGTGTTTGGGCTTGAGTAGTGTTCCCAGTCTATATTAGGGTAATTGAAGTCACCTAGTATGATGGTGTTTGGTGATGCATTTATCCCCTCCAGTGTTTTCAGGAAGGCCATGTGAGGTTCCTGAGTTTGTGAGGGTGGCCTGTAACATGCTACAATTTGCAGAGCAGTCTTGCCTATGGTTAATTGCACCTGGATGGTCTCCGATGCATCGTGTGTTGCCACCAGTCTTGAGGTGTGGGTGTCCTTGATGAATATGGATACCCCCCCACCTTTCTTGGTATTGTCCGGATTTTGGGGCCGGAACGCATGATATGAGGTAAAACCTGATAGTGCTGGGGTGCTCTCAGGAGCCTTGAACCAGGTTTCTGTCACAGCACAGACATCGATGTTCTCCATACTGAGAAGGGCCTCGAGTGCATGCATTTTGAGATTTAGACTTCTGGCATTGAGCAGCATTACCCTTAATTTTTTTCCTTTTTTGTGTTCTAGGGTGGTAGGTTTAGAATTTGAGCCTTGCCTAAAAAAGGCACTATGGGGTGGCAAGAGCCTTTGCCAATATCCGGAATCCCAGGGGTGACAGGTGCAAGCCGTCCCTTGCGAAGCAGCGTGGCTTGTCCAGCATGTCATCCCAGGCAGACAGACATTGGATCCCCTTTGAATGACACCAGAGTTTAAGCCAATTGTTAAAGCTGATCATCTTATCTCTGTATTGTGGCATCATTCTTGGTGAAGGTAGGATACTGCTCAAGGTCAGGGTCATACCTGCTTGGGCTACATAATCAGAGAGCTCCTCTATGTCTCTTTTCATGTAGTCCAAGGAGGTACGTCTCAGGTCGTTTACACCAGCGTGGACAATGACTGAGTCGTATTTGTACCTGCTGTTGAGAGACCTGAGTGCTTGCATTATCCAACTTTACCTCTAAACACTTCGAAAGTCAGACCTCCCCTAACTTTACTCCACTTTCCCTACCTTATATTTTTTCTGTTTTCCCCTGTGTTGCTCAAACTCTATTTATTTCCATCCAGTCTTACTGTACTTTTACATACTTACCTCAGCTCTAACCTGCAGTGGCTGATACTTTTTCAGCTGGACTCTTCTGCCCTGTTGCTCTACTCCTCCTTGATCCTTCCTTCCCACCTCTCTCCCCTAGCAAACTCCCAGCATGCCCCTTCTATCTCTTTTATCCCCTCCCCCTCTGCTCAACACCTCCCCAGAGTTTACTTCTAAATGCCACTAACTCTTGGCGCCACTTTTTTTTTTAACTCCTTTTTAGGATTCACCCCCCCCCCTCTCCCCTACTGGGTTGCCTACGCGGTAGTGTTGCTGCTTCGCTCACCCCCTGGTATGTTTTTCTTTTGTAGAAAGAAACAATTCATTTTTTCTGGTCTGATGTTTGTAGAGTTTTGAATTTAACTGCCAGTCTGCCTAATGCTTGCTTAAATGCGTTTATTTGAACAAATGTTCTGATATTTGGAAAACAGTCCGTAAACCACTTATTTAAATGCATTTATTTGTACAAATGCTCTGATGCTTTTAGAAAAGGATTTACTGTCAGCCTACCAATTGCTTGTTGCCTAATGCTTGTTTAAATGCGTTTATTTGAACAAATGCTCTGATATTTAGAAAACAGTCCGCAAATTGCTTATTTAAATGCGTTTATTTGTACAAATGCTCTGATGCTTTTAGAAAAGGATTTAACTGCTAGTCTACCAATTGCTTGCTTAAATGCATTAATTTGAACTGCTTTCTGTGTTAGTATCAGCTCAAATGGGACAAACGGGTGCCGTTCTTTACCTCCCCTTGGCTTATTTTTTTTTTTTACTACGTTGTAGCTGTTTGGGATCATTACTTACCCCTCTGTGCTTAATAGTGACTGTATTTTCTTTTGTGTTAGTGCCTAAGAAAAATATCTTATCAGCGACCATTCTTTTTGCATGTTGTTAGTGCCTAAGGGGTCTGCGAGCTCTGTAAGTACTGCAGGAACTTCTAAATTTTATTTTATTTTGCCACAGACACCAATTCCCACCTTTTAGGTTAAGCCTTCTTAGAGGCACTATCCGTAGCATATACTGCAGCCTACAGTGTAGAATGTTCCTTATTCTACATTGACCGCCATCTAAGACTATACAATGACTACCTCCTAAGCCTGTTGATTTTACTTTTGCTGAGTTGGAACGCCTTCCACCAAAGCGCATTTTACTTCCTTCATCCTTCTGATACCAAGAACGGCTCCCCAAGCCCACTTTGGAACTCCTTTCATTGCCTGCTGAAATTCTTTAATATTTAACTTTGAACACCATCCCCAAAGGCCTAATGTTATCTATTCCTTTTAAATTTGAATGCCATCCCACAAGGCGTCGTATGTAACTACTCCAGAGCCTGCTTTTGATTTCCTTTTATCAAGAATGCCTCCTCAGGCGCTCAGAGTAATGCTTTCTCAGCTAATGCTCCCATTTATCGCAACTCTAGTAACATTGTAGCATAGAATGCAACCGATTGTGTTTCTCCCACAGTTCTTGACATTTCTCCTTTATAGGCATTTTATGGAGCCTTACCATTTTGTTTTAACCAACAGCTAGTCTTTTATTACTTAGCTAATAATTACACAATGCCTAGTCTCCTCATTTAGCTAATAGTTATATTGCCTAGCCACTTATTGAACAGCTGAAAATTATATAATGCCCAGCCATTTTATGCCATAAGCCTGACAGGTTGCTAGGGATTTTTTCTCACTTTATCTGCCTAAACAAATGTTTGTTCATATTCTCAGTTTATGGTATTCCTTGCTTTGACAGTATTAATATACCTCATATATAAAAGTGCGTAGCCATCCCTTTGTATATTTGTAGAGGTACAATGCTTTCATAATTTGCTTCAAATGTATCTGTTTGCCTGTAATTGATACTGTATTACTACTACTGCATTTTCTCTGCTGAATTGTATAGCTGCATTTGACTTTGGATTGTACTAGATGGTAGTGGTAAACATAAGGTTTTTCTATGCTGCATTCTCTCCCTGCCTTCCCTTGCATTATCCCTCAACAGCTGTTTTTTCTCTATCTTTACCTTCAATTTTAACTCTCCTCAAATATACCCTTCTTCTAGATCTATCCTCACTGCTCCCATACTTCCCTCCATATCTACACTAACTCCTACTGTCTATCTGTACATTCCTCCTCTTCCTCTCTCCCCCCTAATACTTACATTTTGTTTGTTTTTCCCCTCTCTCTTTATAGTACTCCACTCCTGAAGGTCCTGCTCTACCTCCCGAATATACGGACTAAGCTCAGTTGGCTTACCTGGACTTTTTCTGCTCACAAGCCTGGGCTTACCTGAAAAAGAACCTCAGAGTGGAATCCCTAAACTATTTTTTCAGTAAATGTATGTAGCCTTATACCTAACTCAAGTATCTAAACATCCATATTTGTTAGCCGGTCCCTCAGTGTGTGTGACTCAGCAGCCTACCGCAGACCACAAAAACTCCCCTCTCACTGGTACTTACTGTCCTCTGGCCTCCTATCCCATTTTCTGTACCCCTTTGAAGACTTACCCTTTATCTCTTTTTACTTCTTATTTTTCTTTACCTTAGAGTCTTGTCCATTTGCTCTGTCTTACTCCCTATCCTTCTCTTCCTGCCATTTCTCCTTTCTCCATTAGGTGGCAGCACCATTCCGCCTTTTGCCTGCTCCTACTCTATTAATCTTTTTAATCCAACTTTACCTCTAAACACTTCGAAAGCCAAACCTCCCCTAACTTTACTCCACTTTCTCTACCTTATATTTTTTCTCTTTTCCTCTGTGTTGCTCATACTCTATTTATTTCCACCCAGTCTTACTGTACTTTTACCTACTTACCTCAGCTCTAACCTGCAGTGGCTGATACTTTTTCAGCTGGACTCTTCTGCCCTGTTGCTCTATCCCGCTCCGTTCACCCTGCGGGCTCACTCCACTCCCCTACCCTGCCCCCAATTCCACATGCCCTCAGAGGTTCTACATTTATTGCCACCCCATACTCCCTCACTCTTACATCACCCATTCCCCTCACAAGATTGCTCCTCCCATTTCCCTAAAAATACCTCCCACTCCACCGTCACTGGCAAAAATCCGATCTAACTGCCTAAATAAAAGAGGTGGTGGTGTAGCACTAATATACTCCAATCACTTACCCATCACTCCCTTCCCAAATCCTATCCCTTCCTTTAATAATGCTGAACTAGTAACTGGCATTCTAAAATTAAATGACCATAAAAGTATTTGCATCATCTCCGTTTACGTTCCTCCTGTTAACACCAATACCTTGGAAGACATCCTCTCTTGGTCCTCCTCAAATATTAAACATGAAACTTACATTATGGGAGATGTAAATATTGACTGGCAAAAAATCAGTGACCCTAATCCCACCATATCAATCAATCTTTTCAATTTTATGCAACTCATTAACTCTACTACTAGGCCCAACAAAACCAACCTCACAGGCTTCATCCTAGACTGGATCCTGGTGTCAAACCCTAACAAAACCACAACATCTGGTGTCACTCCTGACCCACTAGGAGACCACCTCCCTGCCTTCACCCATAGAGCTACATCCTCTTCCTCATTCTCCCACAAACTCTTACACACTCGTAACCTAACTAACTTTAACCCCTCCACCTTCTCTGACTCCCTCATGCTCACTAACTGGAACCCTCTAAAAACCCTACCTCTAGACAAAGCCGTTGATTTCTTCAACTCCAAATTCCTTACTGTCCTAAACTCCCTAGCTCCAATACGAACTAAACGAGTCAAAGCCAAGACTGCCCCTTGGCTTACTAAAGAAACCAAGAAAAAAACATAAACAACCAGTATTCTTACTTAAATACAAACAGCTGCGAAACCTAGCCAAAAAAACAAGTCATTATAGATAAAAAGTCCTACTACAACCATTTACAAATAAATCATGCAAAAAACCCCAAACAATTCTGGAACTCTATTAACTCTCTTCTTAAGCCTGGTACAACAAACAACCCTTGCCCTGATACTAGCAAATCTGACCAAGAAATTGCCAAACTATTCAATACCTTCTTCACCTCTTCTATTGCTGAGCTAATCAAAACCTTCCCCACCAACATCCCCCTACCCCCCCTCTGCCCAAGTCTCCTCCTCCTCACCTCCCTCACCCCCTATTTTTGAACTTAAACCTGTATCCACCTACCTTATAAAAAAACTTCTCTCCAAACTCAAACCTTGCACCAATGCCCCTGACAACATCCCCTCCTCCTTCTTAAAAATTGCCTCTGACAGTATTGCTCTCCCTATCAGCATCCTGATAAATAGATCACTACTCGAGTCCTATGTACCCAAACTATGGCACTCTGCTTTTATTCTTCCACTCCACAAAGGTGGCAAAAACTGTAACTTCTCCAATTTCCACCTCATAGCCATCCTCTCTCCCATCTCTAAAATTCTTGAAAAATGCATCCACCTGCAACTCATGCCATTCCTAACCGAACACCAGCTGCTCTCTCCTACCCAACATGGCTTCCACCCTGGACACAATACCAACACAGCCCTTCTCTCCTTTTTACACTCTGTCAATTCAGCTCGAGACTCTGGTAACTTAGTTTCATCTGTTCCATTAGATTTATCTAAAGCTTTCGATACCATCTCCCACTCGCATCTAACTTCAACATCTCCCCAAAAACTCTTTCCTGGTTTTCCAGCTACCTTTCAGACAGGTCCCAAGCTGTGAAATGGGGCCAAGCCTCCTCCAGCTTCCTTCCCACCCTCACAGGAGTTCCCCAAGGGTCCATACTTGGCCCTCTGCTATTTAACATCTTCGTTAATGATTTCCACAAAGCTATTCCTAATACCAAAATTGTCCAATACACAGACAATTCAACTTTGATGTGCTATGCCTCCAGCCTTACTGAACTCCAGTCTCTAACTCAAACTGCCTTCTCAACCAATGAAAAATGGATGCACCAAAACCACCTCTCTCTTAACGCTAACAAAACTACGATTATTCTATTCACTCCCTCTAACTCCACTTCCACTGGAAAAAACCCACTTCAAATTATAAGCCTTAACAACTCCATCATTGACATCTTTCCCTCTACCAAACTCCTAGGGGTCACCATTGATGAACACTTAAAATTCAATACCCACATCCAAATTAACATCAAGAAAACCCACATAAAACTCGGCCTACTGTAAAGAAATAATCAATTCCTCTCCCCCTCTACTAGACATACCTTGGCCACTACATATCTCCTCCCATCTCTTCTATATGGTGCTCCTCTGCTTATGAATTTATCTTCCATCCTAACCTCCAAACTGGAAGTATGCTACAATAAAATCTCCAGATTCGCCACCAAGGCAAATTCCTTCTCTCATCACTGCACCTCCCTACAAACTTTAAATTGGCTTGAACTCCCCAATCAACTAGACTACCTCCAAATTGTCTCAGCCCACAAATTAATATTTCAACCCACCAGCTGCCCCGCACTATCCAATAGCCTTCAACCATATACCCCCCCAGACCCCTTAGATCTACTCACCAAAACCTTATTTCGGTCCACAAACCCAAGCACCCAGCTGGTCAGCTTCTACTCTCCTTTTCCCTACCTAAAAAAATGGAATGCCCTGCCCTCTACACTGAGGACCTGTGACAACCTACACACCTTCAAAACACAACTCCATTCCTACCTGCATATACACAGAAAATGTAACTGCACTCTTCATTCTATACCTCCCAAGCTCCCCTCTTCCTTCTCTCCTGGCTAACCTTCATACCTTTCTAATTTCTCTCATAGACATACATTGTTAATGTAACTAATATCTACATCCGACCTTATGCTTTACTCCTCTCATCCTCCTGGACAATTTCTTTAACATCTTAGTTGCTTAAGTAAATGACTACCTATTCAACTGCATTTCTACCTGCTGTTTGTGGAAATTCTACCCATCTGACTGTAATTCAAATAATTTTTCTTTGTATTTTCATTATGTGATGTAACTTTGTATTGTGGAGCTTTTCTCCCCGGGCCTCCACTGAAAACGGGCTCTTGAGCCCAGTGGACCTCCCTGGTCACCAAACTGGAATAAATAAACTAGGGATGACATTGCATACCTCATAACTTACTAGTTTGCCACTAGGGATGACATTGCAGACCTCATCAAATATTTTAGCACAACAACAGTACCTCTATGAAAATTACTGAAAAAAATGCATTCCTTTAAATGGGCTGAAGAAAAAGTTGCTTTGCTGCAGTTAAAGAAAAGACTGCATTCAGAGACTGTTATATAATACTTTAGCCATGACTGTGGACCAAACATTGAGGAAAATGCAAGTTCATTGGGGATTAGGAAGTATGCTATGCCAAGCAGAGTGTATATTCACGGACTGCATTAATACTTTATTGAATTTTTGTATTACTTGTTATCCTTGTTGTCTGTATTCACCAATAGTTTCACCTCATGGTAAGAACATGCAGATTAAATGAATTGCTATGACTCCATAATATTATGCATTTGCCTTGCATCTAAGACTGTATCACATCTTCTATTTGTCCAATAACCATCTCTCTATGCTTCATGAGATGACATTTCCTGCTCTGAATCTTTTATTTATAGAATAAGTGACCAGTAGAATTTCTATTGTTTAATAATTGTCATTATAAAGAATGTAATATTATGAGCATGCAGGCAAAAGGGCAGCACGAATATGTTAAAGGACCTCATTATGAATTCTTTAGTGAAACTCAATGACAAAGTTCTACAAGTATTTATTAATATGGCAACTTTCCAAATGATATGATCCAGATGGCTTTTTAGGGATCATGACTTAGGCCAAATGCCAGCACCAACTTTATAGAAAATGTACTTAATTTTAAGCATCTATCAGAGAATATGATGACATTGTTTTAAAGCATTACAGATTAAGGATCGTATTAAAATCAGCTGAGCAGATTTATAATTTTGGCTACAGCTTTTCTTTGGCTAGCACATGTACCTAAAATCACTGAATACAATTCAGGCTTGCAGCTAAAACCTGTATGCCTTCCCTTGTGCAGTCACACTGCTCTCTGATTTACAGGTATGAGCCAAGTTTCACAGCTGAAAAATCAAAAGCTGTTCTTAAACCATTAGTGCAGCTGTTACATGAGGATGCATATTGTTACACCCTATAATGAAATGGCTTTTAACCTCATTTCTTTCTCTGATATAGGTCAATAAGAGTAAGGATCACTTTATACTTTGTAGCAGGCAAAAATCCAGTAAGGGCAGTTTAAGGATCATCACTTTTACTACCTGATAACCAGCCTACTTACTCTAAAGTTGTACAGTAGTGATGCTTACCCTTGTCCTCGGGTCTGTGTCCATTGTTGTTGTGCAAGTTTCACTTGTATGCAATTCATTTTGACTGACTCGGACCACTTTTTCTCTTCCCCAGGATATGCAAGAGAGTGGAAGCCACTTATTGCCATCCCTCCTTGTCCACGGCATAGGTCTGTCAGTGATCTTGGTTCACCTGTGCCACAGTCAGAGCTTCTTCCATCTATGCTACAAATCCAGGGCTATCATAACTAAATTGCAAGTTTACTTGCTAAATGATTCAGTACAGAAACATTATTTACGTTCACTATATAGACAAGATAAGATGGTACATTTCCCAAGCACTATTACAGAAGAACATGGAGTAAATATAAGAATATAACCATATGATACTCCTGAATCAAGTGTGGTTTTGATGGTAAATCGCTGATCCTGTTGCTGAGTTGCACTTTTTCAGCACATTTCTTAAATCAGGCAGAAGGATCATTTACTACACTAAAACCTATTAACTGCTAAAGCAAAAGTGTGCTGCCTAAAGAGTAGAAACCTTAAGCTACCTCACCAAAGACTGCCTAGTTAGTGGTCCATATTATATTTTTAACAACATAGCATCACTAAGTAATGAGATTACTATCATAATGCTATGCTTATTCATTGGGAGGGATACATGAAATTATTGGAAGTATTTTAGTAACTCCCAAATAATCCCACAAGATCCACGATGACCTGTGACTGAAGTAGGACTTCAGCCTTCCAGTAGTGCAAATGCAAGTAAATACTTGCCTGTATATGATGTTCTATATCTCATTATAACAGACTAGAGATCTAAAGATGTTGCTCCAATTCTCTTACTGTACATCATCATACAGTATGAATGGAACCCTATATAGCAGTAGTCTGCTAAAGCTACAATTATCATTGGTCTTTCTTGTGACATCACACATTATACAAGGCTGCAGCACTAAGCAAATACCAGTCTGGGACAAGAATGTGATATAAAGGAACTTGAGCAAGAGGGAGTATATAAACATTTGGGAACAGATAAAGGATCAACACTAAAACATGAATAAATGTTAATCAAACATGGTAAAGAATATTTTAGAAGACTAAAGTTAATACTGAAAACAGCTCTAACATCTAGGAAAAAAAAGTCCAAGCTATAAACCAATTTGCTCTTCCTGTTCTAACTTACAGTTGTGGGGTGAATGACTGGACCCAAAAGGTATTGAATCAGTTGGACAGGAAAACAAGAAAAATGCATCATACTTATCAAATGATTTACAAAAATCAATGTTGGTTGAGACCAGATGGCTTAATGGTTAAGCTCTTCCCCTCCCATGTACAAGGTATAAAGGTTCAATCCTGACCTCTGACCAATGCCTGTTTGGAGTTTGCGTGTTTTCCCTGTGTCTCTGTGGGGTATCTCCCATGTCCGAAAAATATGCTGAGTGTTTCCATCTCAAATTCAACAATGAATGAAGCTATGCGCAGCAGCAGAGACTCTACATGGTGCCCTACAGGGGGAAAGGTTGTACAGACCAACTGCTTTGGGCATCTACTGTGGTGCGCAGTATCCTCAAGATAGGAGAACATGGATCACAGACTGCATGCTGTGGCAGGGCTAGCCACTTGATGGTGTAAAATAGGGCTCAAGGTGATTCAGTCATGTTGACTAATGCCACCAAAAATGGGCATGGGTCAATAAGCTACTGGCTGGCCAGTGCCTAGTTGCCTAGCCTGGGTTACCTGAGATAGCTCTGCTGAGCAAAAGCTGGATGTAAAACCAACCAACCTACCAAACATGAACTGAGAATTGCTATGCTTAATGTAGGTTCACTGACAGGATGCAGCTTGGAAGTGGATGACATGATGATACGGAGGTGGAAGGGCACTTGGCTTGGGATCCAGATTCTACTACTCAGGTGGGGGACATGCTAGAAATGGGGTAGGAATTGTTTTGAGAGAGAGACTTCAGAAGGCAGTGAGGGATATCATTAGAATTAATGACAGACTCATGGCAAGCAGAGTCCATTGTAATGATAGGGCAGTATTCACAATCTCAGCCTATGCCTCACAGCAGGGTTGTGATAGTGAGGAAAAGAGTGCATTCAGACAGCACAGCAGTTGCAGGACCTGCTAGATAAAGCAGGACAACATGAATTGGTGTTCATAATGGGTGACTTGAATGCACATATCGGGACAGACAGAACAGGATATGAGGACAGCCTGGGTTCACATGGGTGGGGCAACAGGAAAAAAGAAGGAGAAGCCATTCTAGACTTCTGTCGGGCAAATGGCTTGATAGTAGTCAACACATGGTTCAGAAAGAGAGACAGTCACAAGATCACATACAAGAGTAGCCAACATGCAACTCAGGTAGACTTCCTCCTAGTAAGGAAAAGGCACTGGGATAGAATCTGTGATTGCAAAGTCATCCCCAGTGAAACAGTCGGCCCACAGCATAAACCAGTAGTTGCCACAATCAGCTGCAAGCAGTGGTCAGAGAAGGCTCCAAGGTCAACAGAGACCAGGCTGAAGACCTGGAAGTTGACTGGAGAGAAAGTACAGCAGTTCAAGGAATTACTCAGGGCTCTAGCACCCCAAGAAGAGGAGGAAATAGATGGAGTTGAAGAAGAGCGGCAGCACCTAAAAACAGCATGTGTTAGGACTACAGAAAAGATATGTGGCCGAGCCAGGTATGGAAATAAGGTACATAAGGAAAGCTGGTTGTAGAATGCAGAAGTCCAGGAAGTCATTAAAAGAAAGGAGTGCAGGAAGAAGTGGGAGATAGAAAAGACTGACCAGGCTAGGAAGGACTACTGGTTGGCTAACAAAAAAGCTAAGAAAAACGTTGCAATACAAAGAATAGGGCATCGGCGTCACTGTACCAACTTCTGGAAAGTGACTCAATAAGGGGCACAAAGAAACTATATCAGGTTGCAAGGCAAAGCCAGAAAGATAAAGAAGATAGTCAGACACCCTTCATAAGGGATGTCAGCAACAACCTGCTCACCAGTCCAAAGGACATCAAAGGCAGATGGAAGGAATATTTCCAGCAGCTTCTGAATGAAGAAAACCTCACAAAAGCTGTATTTCCCCAGAAACAGCCTACGATAAGAGAAGAAGAGAAGCCCACCCTAGAAGAAGTAACAACGACACTAAGGAAAATGAAGTCAGGGAAAGCAGCAGGCTCAGATGAGGTCACAGCAGATATAATAAAGATGCTGGGTGAGATATGGGGGAAATGGATCCTGAGGGTACTAATAGCAATGTGGGGAGAAAGGCATATCCCTGATGAATGGAAAATAAGCATACTCATGCCAGTATACAAGAACAAAGGGGATATCCACAACTGTAGGCAGTACAGAGGCATCAAACTCCTAACACATTGCATGAAAGTTCTGGAGAGGGTGATTGATAAACGGATACACAATGTAGTAGAATGTAAGATGGGAGATGAACAGTTCGGATTCAGATCAGGATGCAGCACAATTGACCCGATGTTTGCACTGAGACAGATACTTGACAAGAAGCTAGAGATGAGGAGAGAGTCCAACTGGGCATTACTGGACTTAGAGAAAGCATATGACAAGGTCCCAAGAAAGCTGATCTGGGCAGTACTGCGGTGGTTTGAAGTCCCAGAATAACTGGTAGAATTAGTGCAGCCTATGTACAAGGACCCAGTGACTCAAGTACGGACAGTGTTTGGCCTCACAGAGAGGTTCCCACTGGGAGTGGGTGTACATCAGGGTTCAACTCTGAACCCACTGCTGTTCATACTGGTGATGGACTACATTAGCAAACAGGTTGGAGGAAACAAATCAACAAAGCTGCTGCATGCAGATGATGTGGCAGTACAGACAGACTCTGAGCAGGAACTTCAGCAAAGGATAGGAGAATGGAATGCAAATCTGAAGGCACATGGGCTGAAACTAAGCACAGATAAGATGGTGGTAATGGCAGCAATTTGGGGAAATCAGAAGAAGCTGAGAATAGAGATAGAAGGGAAGATAGTAGCTTCAAGTATCTGGGAGGGGTGGTTGAGGAGAAAGGTAGTCTGAATGAAGAGGTCAAAGCTAAAATCAGAGGGGCTGCAGCCAACTGACATAGAGTATCAGGTGTAGTCTATGACAGAAGAATGCCAAAGAAGCTGAACAGTAAGGGGTATGAGACAGTGGTGTGGCCAGTACTACTGTATGGTACAGAAACCTGGGCAGTAAAGGCAGAAAAGTTGAACTAGCTAGAGGTGATGGAAATTAAGTGCCCAAGAAAGGTGATAGGATGCACAATGTGGGACAGATGAAGAAATGAGGACATAAGAGCAGAAACCAAAGAAGCTCCAATTGCAGAGAAGATCAAAGAGAACAGATTACGGTGGTTTGTGCACGTGTAGAAAAGCAGAAGGCAATCTGGTGAGGAAGATTTGGGACAGACAGCAAGAAGGTAAGAAGAAGCCAGGATGTCCAGCGAAGAGGTGGATGGATTGTGTGAAAGAAGATCTGCGACAATCAGGCATGAGTGTTGAAGAAGGCAGGAGTGTGACACTGAATCGAGAGAGATGGCAACAGTTAACATGATACCCCGATCCCATGTAGAAAAAAATGGGAAAAGGGGGCTGATGATGGTGAGGATGATGATGTATACCATGATTATATATTCCCTGTTCTGAACTAGGTATGGGTCTCCTCGAAATTGATTATATGTATAGATATGCAATCATAGGACTACATACATATCTGCTGACCTCACAAGATCCAAATATAGCAAAAGTTTTAAAACATGAGGAAATATTAGTCTAAGATGACTTCCCTGCTTAGTTTAGCAGAAGTATATCTGTGTCAAGTGGGACAAACCAGAAGTAGACAAAAATCAGGCAGCAACTGAATTTGCCAAAAAAAACAAAAGAAAGTATAAGGTGAAGGATCAGATGAGAAGGCAAGAAATGTGGAAAATGCATAAATATAGATGCAATTACAGAAAACTCCTAGAACAACCTCATGTCGATCAGGAACTAATGCAGGAATGGTTAAGGAGAGTTGAATTTAAACCTAAAGATGAAAGGTAATTTGGCAGCATAAGATAATGGACTACATTACATTACAAGGAAGCCAATTTGGTGGTTCCCTGCCATAAACAAACTCTACAACAGAAGGAGGAAACTGACGCGGAATAAGGTGAAGTCCCAAGACTGTAAAAACTCCCTTATCAGCCTCAACAAAAAGTTGAAATCCCTCATCAAATCCTCTAAAGCTAGCTGTGAAAACAGAATTGCAGCAGATAGTAAAGACAATCACAAGGCCTTCTATAGTTATGTAAAGAATCTCCGTGGCAATACCAACATTTGCTCTGAGCTACTGCACAATGGTACCTCCTGTACCAAGTCAACAAATATTGCCTATATACTTGCCGACAGATTCAATGCCAACTTTATCCTCCTCCCAAATGACCAATCACAATACCAGGCACCCAGTATTACTGCTGCACAGGTTAAAACAGCACTGCCCCAGGCCAATAATACAGCTTCTATGGGACCTGACAATATCCCTGGCTGTGCTCTACATGAACTACAGACTGAACTGGCACCTCATCTGTGTGCCCTGTTCAATCACAGCCTCAGCTCAGGCTTTGTTCCTACCAAATGGCGCACTGCTACAGTCATCCCTCTCCACAAAGGAGGAATGACTACAGACCCTGGGAACTATTGCCCCATTAGCCTGATGAGTCTGATATGCAAAGCTATGGAATGCATCATCATGGACCTAATAAACAAGGATATAGGGAATCTCCAAACTCTGGATCCCACACAGTTTGGTTTTGTGAAGGGTAGATCATGCCTGCTCAAATTGGTTGACTTCTTTGAGTCAGTCACCAGAGCTGTGGATGAAGGCAAGGTGGTTTATACAGCCTACCTTGATCTGACCAAGGTCTTTGATACCATTCCCCACTCAGGAATCATAGATAAACTTACTAAGCTAGGCATCAACCCCTATATCACTAGGTGGGTTGCAAACTGGCTCACAGATGGAACCCACAGTGTGAAAGTAGCTGACTCCATGTCAGACTGCCAACCACTCACGAGTGGAGTCCCACAGGGTTCGGTATTGGGTCTTCTCCTGTTTGGTATCTACTTCTCTGACGTCCAGGCCAACACAAAGGGACTCTGGCTGACAAAGTTTGCAGACGATTGCAAGTTGGGAGCTTTTATTAACTCCCCAAGTGATGTTGACATCCTACAGAAAGGTCTCACTGAGACCAATGACTGGTGTCAGAACCATGGCCTTAAGCTCAATGCCAAAAAATGTGTCATCATCCCCTTTGGGAAAAAGCCTGTTCCCATGAATTACTGCATCAATGGTAGTCCACTGAACACAGAAGGCATTATGAGGGATCTGGGAACACAAGTTGACAGCAACCTCTCTTTTGACCACTGCATTGCCACTGTGGTCAGAAAGTCCTTCTATGTGACACATCTCATTACTAAGGGTTTTGTATTCAGGAAGAAAGAGGTCATTGTCTCCCTCTACTCTTCCCTCATCAGGTCAATCATTGAGTACAATGCCCCATTTAGCATGTACCTTACTAGACACTTGAAACCTGAAAGGGGTCGGGAGGGTAGCCTAATGGTTAAAGTGTTTGCCTTAAAAACACAGGGTGCAGGGTTTGAGTCTCACAAGGGATAATTGGCTAGGCTTTAAATGGCTCGCAAGGGCATTTAGCCTAGTACTAATCTATGAACCTATGAACCTATGAACAACTGGAGAGGCTGCAAAAGTACCTCACACAGAGGATCCTAGTCCTTAAACACTTGTCCTATATGGATAGACTCAAAAAAACTCCAACTATTCTCTGTCTCATATTGTCTACTTAGAGGCAATCCCTGCTTGACTTACAAAGCCATGTCTGATCCAGCTCTGTTAGAAATGCTACATCTAAAGAAATCCCAATCCCTCCACACTACACACTCCAGAGACCTCAACCTGATTACCACAATCAACAGAACGTGCTGGAGGGACAGGTTCGTAACAGAGACTGCCCATGCTATGGAATAGACTTCCCATACATGTAAAACAGAGCACCTCACTGGCCCTCTTCAAGAGAAATCTTAAAGAGTGGATGGGAAATAGAAAATTCACCCTGGCGATCACTCCAGTGGCTCTACTTGACAGAGGCACTGGGAACTAAAGTCAGGTGACACGATGCCAGGGTACTCCTATGGGCTAGGCTTGTACAGGCTACAGGGCCATTAGCTTAGAACACACCTATGAACCTATGAACATAAACATTGGTTTACAAAGCCCATTGAACATGTCAGAGAAACAGACAAATGCAGGTTTTGTAAAATAGAATTGGAAACAGTTGTACATCTTGTTGCTGTGTGTGATACACTAAAGGTGGAAGGCCTGTATAGTAAAAGGCATATTAATTTGGCAAGGCTGTTACAATGGGGATTGTGCAAACATTGTAATACTAAGGTAGCTGGGAAACTTGAGCCACAAAGCATTATAGAAAATGATGAAATTTATATCAGATGGGATCACCCATTACCAACCGTTCAAAAATAGATGCAAGAAAACCAGATATAGTAGTTCATGAAAAGAAGACAGAAGTAGCATTGATCACTGAAATTGCTACACCCAACAATTACAGCGCCTTATGTACACAAACACATAAAATGCCAGGATTTGCAGGCAGAAACAAGGGTACTGTGGAAGGATACCTAGGCAGTTCCAACAGTAGTAGGAACAATAGGTATAATAAAAAAAGTATTTACAGTCTTATTTAGACTGTAAATACTTTTTTATTATACTTATTTAGATATGCTGCCGATACATGTAACTCCATATGAATTGTGGAAGTAGTCAGTTCTGGGCACATTGCAAATGCTGTGAAGAGCACTTTTGGTTAAAATCAAAGACTGAAACCATACTAATTTCATGGACTTTAATCATACTTTGACTTAGGAATGGGGACCATTCCAGTAATGGTATTAGAAACTCAAAAAACTTGAAGAAATTAAACAGACTGAATACGTTGATAAGGCACTTAGAACTGGTGCACCCATGGTTCTCTGACAGCAGTTGTTAAAAATACAGAAAACACTATTTCTTGTATTAATTTTACTACTGTGTGGTATTATATCCTTATGTATTTTGTTTAAGCCTTCATCCGTGCTGTGCAATTCTGGGGGCCAGAGGGATGTGTCTTTGTTCCCATCTTCTAGCTTAGTTTTTCATTATAGCAGAATATTCATACTGATTGGAAGGCAGGCCCTTGCAAATACACTCCCCTGCTGTGTACAAAGGGAAGCAGGGAGGGGCAGCCATGATCTGGTAAGAAGATTATTGTTGGTATAGTCATGGTTCTCTGACAGCAGTTCTTAAGAAAACAGAAAAGTCATTTTACTTTTTTATTATTTTACTATTCTGTGGTTTTACACTCTTATTTATTTTGTTTAAGCTTCCCTGTGGGCTGTGTAACCCTAAAACCAAAGGGAAAGTGCATGTATCAGTGGTATGGTCTTCTACCTAGTTTGATGATTATGACAGGGCTTTCAAGCTCTTTGGAAGGCACTCCAGTATGCTCCCTTCATATGTTTTAAGAGAAATAAGGAGCATCAGCCACAGACTGACAGTGGCCATGTCTTTCTTCCTCCTCATTATGCCAAAGACAGAGAGGAGCACTTTGTGCCTCTGTGTCACAAGCATAACAAGTGTGACTAGCTGAAGGAATGGAGGCTACCCTTTCTTAATGTCTTTCAGGTGTTGCCTTAATTTATTTATTTATCGACATTTGTTGATTAGGAAAGTCCGACTGGGTCTTTCAGTGGAGGCCTACAAAAGCTCCACAAAAAATTATGTATGAATAACAACAGATATTTTACAAGTGTTTACATAGCACTAGAGCAAAAAAAACATAACACAAACATTTTACAAGTATTTGTATTGCAGTACAGTTCAACATAATGAGAAGAGTTGTACATATAGGTAGTTGAATTACAATATCAGAGAGAAGCACAGAAATTGCAAAATATATAATATATATTTTTTAATAGGATGAAATGTAAGAAGAGGAGATAGTCGAGATGATAGTTAAGGCTAGAAAGAATCACTAGTGAGAGTAGATTTGTTTAAAGTAACTTATAGGTAATTAGAGTTTCCTACTGGTTTTGAGTGGTAAAAAATGAGGTAAGCTGGGCAAAACATGAAGGACCGTATGTTGGTTTATCTATTTGGATAGATATAAGGGCAGATCTATTAGTATTTAGATTTATTAGTATTTAGTGGATAGTTTTTTAGGCAGAGTTTACATTTGTTGAAGTTGGTAATGGCGTTTATGCTGGTTGGAAGTGAGTTCCAGAGTTTAGCGACAGTGTATGAGTAAAGGCAATGCCCAGCTCTTTTGTTTGGCATAGGCAGTTGTGAGTTGTTTATTTTTAGAGTGGATGGGTCCTAGCGAGTCTGTAGGGTATTAGAATATTCTTAAGAGCAGGGCAGTTGTCTTGGTTGTAGACAATTTTATGTGCAATGGACAGCTGAAGGAGGTTAAGGTGATGTGGCATTTCCAGTCGGTTCAGTTCTCTTAGAGCTTGGCAGTGGTGTGAGTGATCGGAGCTGTTTGTGGCAAATTTGGCAGTTTTGTGGTAGCAGCATTCAAGTTTATGTTGAAGAGATGAATGCAAGTTGGTGAAAATGGAGGTGCTGTATAATAGGAAGGAGAGCAAATATGTGTTGGCAAGACCATTTTTGGTGGTGCTGTCTATGAAAGTGTTTATGTCTATATAGGGTTCCTAGTTTGCAGTGTTTTTTTAATAGTATTATAAATGTGGTGTTCAAATATAAGTTTATTGTCAATGGTGGTACCTAATAGTTTAGCTTGAGATATGATTTCAATGTTTGTGTTTTTATGGGAGAAAATATGAAAGTCAGTTGAGGGGGTTTTGTTGCAAAGAGTAGAAGCTTTGTTTTTTGGCATTAAGGAATAGTTATGATTCATTTAGCCAGGCTTTGACTGTGGTGAAGGTATCTTGTGTTATCTGCTGTAGGTGTTGTAGGTCATTTGAAGAGGAGATTATAGTAGTGTCATCTGCATATTGGATAATTGAGCTTAGAGGAGAAGTAGTGTGAAAGTTATTGGTAAAAATGTTAAAGAGTAAAGGTCCAAGTATGAACCCTTGAGTTACTCCAGTTTGGTTAGTTTGGTAGTCTGATAGATTATTTTGCCATTTTATGCATTGCTGCCTGTTTGTAATGTAGTTATTAAACCACTGGTGGGTAGAAGGGGTGCAGCTGATATTGGAAAGGTGTTGTAGAAGTTTTTTGTGTGACACTGTATCAAAAGCCTTTGACAGATGTAGTAGTAGTAGTAGTAGTAGTAGTAGTACAGATGTGATGTTACCAGAGTCGATGAATTTTTGAACAGTATCCATGAAGGAGATTAGTGTGGTGTTTGCACTGTGTGAAGGGCAAAAGCCATGTTGGGTGGGGGTGAGGAGGTTGTTGTGTGTGAGATGGTGAAGGAGTTGTTTGTGAATGCATTTCTGAGGAGTTTAGATAGCGGGCCGAAGACAGAGATTGGGCGATAGTTAGAGGGTTCACTGGAGTTACTTCCTTTGTGAAGTGGGGTGATTATGGATTTCTTCTAGATGTTGTGGATGTATGATTCTGTAATTGAGCGGTTAATCATAATGCTAACAGGATATGCTATGGCCTCAGCAGTGATTTTAAGTATTCTAGTGGGAGGTCATCAGAGGAGAGAGCATGGTTTCAAATTTCTGAGGAATTTCAATTTTTCAGTGGTTGGTATTGGTTGTAGTGATAAAGGGATAGATGGTGTAATATTACTTTGCTGCAGGGGAGAGGATCTTTCTAGGTGAGGACTGCTTTCTAGCAGTAGAGGTAGAGGGGGAGTGGAATTTTTTGAGATGGGGATTAGACAAAGTGGAATCTGTTATTAAGTTGTGTATGCTATTGATAAAATGTGAGCTGAACATAGTGGCTATTTGCAAGGGATTTTTGTCTGGCCATGGAGATGGGTTTTGTTTGGTGCTAGGGGTAAGGATATTTGTGATACTTTTCCAGAATTTGTTTTGAGTTATTTCTGAGGCTATTCAGCTTTTTTGCTTTGTTTCGTAACTGTTTATATCTAAGTAAGTTACATTCAGTTATGTTGTTATGGCATTCTTTCCAGGCTCTGTCAATTATTTTGTAAGAGTTGTTTGGTGGTCTTTGTTAGCCATGGAGCATGGTTAGATTTTACTCTTTTAATATGAAGAGGGGGCTAGTCTGTTGAGAGTGTTTGAAAAATATCTTGTTGAAACAGAATATGGCGTCATCCAAAGGTAGAGTTTTTAAAGGATGCCAATCTGCGCGTTTTAGGATGTTGACAAATTCTTATTGGTCAAAATATTTTAAATTCCTAATGGTTTTGTAGTTTTGAGATTTGAAAATTTGTGGAGTGGATCTATGAGTGAAAATGTGCAAGTGGTCACTGAGTGTATTGGATAAGGTCTGAGGATTTGAGTATTTACGTGGGTCTGAGACTAGGATCCAGTTGAGTGTGGCTCCTGGTGTATTGCTATTGAGCATTGTAGTAGGGCTGGTGATGAACTGGGTAAACTTGTAGAGGTTTATGTTATTTGTTGGAGACTCAGTTATTAAATCTTTCCAATTTATATTTACATCTCCCATAATAATGGTTTAATTGCAGATATTATCTGATATCCAGTCGAAGATGTCTTCAAGAGATTGGTCATGTTTTGTCCTGGAGGGATATATACACTAGCTATGTTTAGCTGTTTAGATTTGTTAATTTGTAGGGTTCCTATCAAGATTTTGGCATTTGAGAAGGTTGGGAGTTGTTTTCTGGAATGGTAGTATTGTGAGAGAGTCAGCATAAATTAGGGATACTAAACCTCATTTTTAGTTGGTTCTATCATTCCTTAGTATACTATAACCTGATGGTCTTATTTCAGTATCTTGGATTTGGGCTTTTAGCCAGGTTTCAGTGCCAGAATGTCAGGGGTGTTTTGAGTTAGCCTAGCATGGAATTCTGTAATTTTATTACAGATACTACAAATGTTTATTGTTGCTCAGTGGAGGTCTTTAGGAGGGGGAGTTTGGGAGTGCAGTTATGCCTGAGGGTGCTGGGTTGGGGTGTATGTCCCCACACAGGGATATTCTGTTTTGGATGAAAAGGGAGTGTTTTGGAAGAATGTTCTTTCTGTAGTAAGTTATTGGATAATGGCAGGAAATTTTATTTGTGGTGATATAGGGCATGGTTTTCATTTTGCAAAATGAATGACATGATATTTGAGTAAACTGGGTGATATATTGTGGAAACTGTTTAAAGTCCTGTCTTAATTTAAGGGAGAAGTTGTAGATGTGATAACTATGGGTTTTGTAGATGTGATAATTATGGGTTGAAGTGTATGTTTGGGGGAGGTAATTAGAAGTAGAAAACTGATGGCAAGAGCTAGATAGGTGTTAAAAATGTCTAGTATGTTAGAACTGGTTTTATAACTATATGAGGTTTGTTTTCTCATGAAATTTGTTTAACTGATTATATTAGATAAAGTCCATCCAAGGTGCAATTTGATAAATTCGGTATAGAGGATTTATTGTAAAGGGGATGCCTAAGGAATTATAAAACCTCTGATATGTTAACAAATGACTTGTTATTTGATATGGTAGAAATGATGGGCAGTAAATGTATATATTTGACTAACTAGTACAAATAATACATGGCTATACAAATCACAAGAACCAGATTGTGAGGGACAACAGAAAGCAGTTGGAATGGAAGGGCAAGGGGATTAGGGGTTGTATCCTTGGTGTAGAATGCCCACAGTCATTGTATGGTACTATAGAAGGGGCAATAGGTAAACCATTGTCATCTATACAGCCAGTACATCAAAGAAGGAAAGAGACAAATTACTGTGTAAGATAAAAAGGAGGAAAAAGGATGACCAGTTCTGGTCTTTCTCTAAGGATTCCCCTATTCCTTTCTGTTTGCCTATATTCTGATATCAGTCCATGATAAGGAAGGCAGTCTCTAGCTTGTAGATTGAATGTATTCTTTGCCTCTTCCCATTCTGTTACCTTTCCCTCTCTAATTATTTGCTCCCAATACCTTGGTTCCATTTACAGTTTTTCACAGTAAATTCCTGCCCCCCTCTTGCCTATTCTCTGTACCCCTAATTGCAGTCATTCCTAGTGGCAGAACCTCTTTTCTCTATTTCTGTGTTGGCTAAGTTCTTAGAATACTTTCTACTACTTAATAAATATACTATTATGTATGGCTGTTATTCACCTTAAGGATATGCAGCCAAAATCCCACTATTTCCTTATTTTGTTAGCTACCCCCCTGTTTCATCATCATTTCTATTTGTGATATATGTAGGAGTCTAAGATGTGTAGCTCTAAAACATCCCTTTAAATCAGATAATCCTAAACCACCTAGTTCTGTTAGAAAGATCACTTTATCCCACTTGACTCTTGCCTTCATCCCCATCCCAGATAAAATTGTTCAACTATTTTTTAATTGCTATCTACAACTATTTTGTTTGATAAACATCTGCCTGACCTGTGTATAAACTTAAAGGGACTAAATACATTTTCACTGCTTGTATCTTGCTATCCATATTCAGTTCCTCATTTTTTGCATTATTTTTTTGTTTAGTTTCTTCCTACATATCTTTAGCTACTATAACAAAATCCTTTTTAACCCATAATCCTAAGTATTTAGTTTTATCATGTCCCCATAAAAAGTAATGACTTTCGGCTTTTCCCAGTTGGGGTCACCACAGCGGAACTCCGGTCTGCTAATGATTGGCATTGGATTTTTTTATGATGCCGAGTTGTCAGCCCGATGCCCAACCTTCAAAGAAGACACACCCATTCACACACGCACCTACCTGCATGTCTTTAAATGTCACTTGACTGCGGGGAGGACATACAGACTCCACACAGAAGGCACTCCAGCCAAGAATCGAATGGGAGAACCTCTTGCTGTGAGGCGACAATGCTAACCGCTGCACCACAGCAGCTGTCATGTCCCCATAAATATGGGTATTGTTGAACCAATTTGTATGTGGGTACATAGTCTACAGCTATAGCGTTTGTTTTATCTTCATTCATTTTATATCCTGAAAAGACTGAAACTGTTTCAAAATGTTCCACAACACTGAGATATAATTTTTAGTTTTATCAGGTACAAAATAATATCATCTGCAAATAAAGACAACTTTTTTGATTACCATACCTTAAAAAAGTATTCCCCTCTTATCAGTTTGTCTCAATAGAAACATAAGCGTCAGATATATAGTTGTCTTCAGCTACAAGCTTCTCATGTTGCACTGAACATTTATTTGCTAAAGGAAAACTTTTTGTTACATTCAGTGTTCTCTTGTTTACTTGCTGACCCTTACAACATGTTGTTAGAGCAAGTCAAGGGCTTTAATCCAGTCATTCCCCCATGAAAAAGTAAGAAAAAGCATAAAGAAAAAGCATAACAGCTTTACTTATATAATGATCTGTATACTTTTACACCCCATCCTGCACCTCAACAACCCACAATTATAGCCTTAAACATGCTTTTGTCCAGGCTTTCTTCTCTTTTTTATACTGAAATGCCTACATTTCTTAAAACTAAAAAAGAAGGAAGAAAAAAACAAGAAGAAAAAAGGGGTTACCTTTTTACTTTAGTATACTTACAATACACAAAAAAATAACTGAAAATGATTTACTGTATAACATACAGTTTATGGTATGAAATATTTCACAAAAATACTGCTAAGAACAAAAACTGTGTTACTTACAGTTATGTATTTCCCTCCTTTTCAACCAAATATTAATGACATGAAGTAAGGCAAATGCTTTGCAGCCGCCCCTCACAAGTTTAATAAAGTTAAAAAAGTCCATTTCCAATTTTTTGCATTCAGCTATATTTGACAAATGTGACTGATGCTTTGTAGTCCAAAATGTATTCATTTAATTTAATGTTACTGGTTTCCTTCCTGTTGATCTCTATCTCCAGTCTCCAGTCCCTGGTTCATTTCCAATGTAGTCCTGATTTTTCTATGCAACTCTTGTGCTTTTCTTTCTCTCTCAAGTGTTTTTATTTGGAGCACTGGAAAAGGTTTCACTGGCAAAGTCTCTGTATGACAAAAAAAACACCACTGTTGAGCAAAAAACCTTTATCCAACACAAAGCTTTCAGGTTATACACCCTTTCTCAATGCTTAATACAGGTCCATTAAAAATAATCATTTATATATGAGCCTAAAACAATCACATGACACGCAGCCCAAAAGTCATATGATCAAAAAAACTTCAAAGTACATTTTTACTCAAACATATATATAAGATAAAAATATAAAAAAAATATATATACATTGTCATATATAGAAGGAGAGGCTTTACATAAATATAAACCAATATACATAAAAAAGATGTAGAAAAATATATACGTATATTTATAAAACATCATTAATTTCACTTCATTATTTCAGCCTAGTACGCTGTATTCTAACCAATATAGGCTTTAAGGAAACGACAAAATTTTGACCAGGCGGAACATCAGCTGATAATCTAATAATCCATTCAAACTCTCTCATTTCTAGAGAATTTCCTATATCACCATCTCTACTTGATGTACAAACATTATCAATTACCCTAAACTTAAAACTATGATTTGACCCGTATGTATTTATGTGTTTAAACAAAGCATTATTCTCACATGCCCTTCTGATCTCAGATTTATGCTCTATTATGCGTTCTTTCAATTTTCTAGTCATTTTCCCTACGTAGAAAGAGGAACAGACAGTACAGGTTGCAAGGTATATTACATTATTAGTTATACAGGTAGCTGATACATGAAATATGAAGGTTTTATTTGTTGTCGGATGCACAAAGATACGATACGACAGATATTCAGATAATTCAAGGGTAGACCCTTTCCAAATTAAAAAACAATCATCTACAAATCTTTGGTAGAAACATACATTTGAATTCAGAAACATGGTACCATTATATATGTAGGTCTTCTCCCATTGATACAAGACCAAATTTGCATACGTATTCGCTACCGGTGTGCCCATTGCAACACCGGTTAGCTGTAAATAATATTGTTTATTAAACAAAAAAACATTATTAGATAACACTATATCTAAAAGAGAACAAAGATTCTCAATGTCATGTATAATGATATCGACAATGTCCATAAGAATAATATCTTTGTGCATCCGACAACAAATAAAACCTTCATATTTCATGTATCAGCTACCTGTATAACTAATAATGTAATATACCTTGCAACCTGTACTGCCTGTTTCTCTTTCTACGTAGGGAAAACTACTAGAAAATTGAAAGAATGCATAATAGAGCATAAATCTGAGATCAGAAGGGCATGTGAGAATAATGCTTTGTTTAAACACATAAATACATATGGGTCAAATCATAGTTTTAAGTTTAGGGTGATTGATAATGTTTGTACATCAAGTAGAGGTGGTGATATAGGAAATTCTCTAGAAATAAGAGAGTTTGAATGGATTATTAGATTATCAGCTGATGTTCCGCCTGGTCTAAATTTTGTCGTTTCCTTAAAGCCTATATTGGTTAGAATACAGAGTACTAGGCTGAAATAATGAAGCGAAATTAATGATGTTTTATAAATATACGTATATATTTTTCTACATCTTTTTTATGTATATTGGTTTATATTTATGTTAAGTCTCTCCTTCTATATATGATGATGTATATATATATATATATATATATATATATATATATATTTTTATATTTTTATCTTATATATATGTTTGAGTAAAAATGTACTTTGAAGTTTTTTTGATCATATGACTTTTGGGCTGTGTGTCATGTGATTGTTTTAGGCTCATATATAAATGATTATTTTTAATGGACCTGTATTAAGCATTGAGAAAGGGTGTATAACCTGAAAGCTTTCTGTTGGATAAAGGTTTTTTGCTCAACAGTGGTGTTTTTTTTTGGCGGACTTTTTAATACAGCTGATTGTTTTTCACTACAAAGTCTCTGTATGAGCCAGGGAAGCAAGGTTTTATAACTCCTGAAGACTTCCCCATTTTTCAGTTCAAACTCTTGTGCTCGTGGAACCCGTCGGCTGCGGTATGGGAATCCTGCTTAATTTCAACTGAATAAAATTATAAACGATCATTTTATGGTGTTAAATTATTGTAAATTTAAATAAATGTCTTGTTACCTAGCAATGTATCTTTAGGAAGCTACAATATGTATATATGCAATAGGAGCGTTTAGCATTCTTAGACTGTTTACTGAACAGACTAGTGAATGGGACAGCAGGATAAATAATTGTTGTGCATTATGTATAGAGAATATTTTAGTGCCTTTATCAAAGGAACCATGGTTAGAAACTTAGTCCCACTAACAAATGTGCACAGAGAAGTGTGGCCTAATTATCAGTTTCTTGGGAGAAAGTAGGCAACATACTGGCTGATCAAATGCTGTGGTCTGATATTGTAATAATGTGAAATGATTTAAGTCTTTACTAAGGCAATATCCCTATGTAATGAGTTGTGTTTATAGCACTAAATATCTTGCTGCCAGTGCAACATATAATTGAGCTTTTTGACTAGCATTTTTCATCTATCTCTTAGTTTAACTCGTATGCTACTGTCTAGAAGCTATATCAGAAGGTTATTCTGTTAACTTGGCAAATGAAATCTGTGCAACTCATGTATATTTTTGCAGTACCTGTTACACTCTTCTTACTTGCATCTATATTCCTCCTTCTCCTTCCTAGGAGCTTTCAAACCTTTTCACCTAACTCAGCCCGCTCCCTATGAAAGGCTCACTATGTTAGGGACTGCTGCTCGTGGCATAAACTGAATACTCCAGCAATCTTACTCTACTTTTTAAAAAAACAGTAAAGAAACAAGGTTAATTATATTTTTATCTCTGTTAACCTGTTAATCTGTGGAGACTTAACAGAGTAGTGTACCACTCTGGGGTCTGCAGCACTGGCAATATCCCTCTAGGCCACCCCTGAAATCCTGCAGTTTATCCAAGTAACTAAAACTACAGATAAAAAAGAAAAGTGCTAGGAATTTGGCAGTATACTCACTCCAAGGCATCTTACTTTTACTGTCTTGCACTGACTAGTCATATAGAATGGTTCTGCAGTCTTGAGGTCTGGTGTAGCCCTGCTTCATTCACCTCACTGCACTTGGCTCACTCACCTCCCCTACCCTGCCCCCAATTTCCACCTTCCCCCACTACCTCTACTTTTATTCCAACCCCTCATCACCTGACCACACCCTACTCCAATCAAATACCTCACATCACTTACTCTGTCCACACTCCCTATCCAACTCACTACCTTAAACACATACATAGCACCTGCTGGCCATGCCTTCACACATACCTCCATACTTGAAACCCAATACCACTAATACCCAATTACCACTCCCTCAAAAGATGCCATTTATCTTAGGATTTCTCTTCCTAACCCTCATTTATCTAACCAACATCACATCAGTACATACTAATGCAACACTACAAAACACAACATTCCATACAACACACACTTACACAAAAACATACTCACACATACACTTCCCTATCTCTTCTACATTATTTAAAGACAGCTTAATACTACACATATATGTCTCACATAATAACATCTTACACTAGAAAAATATCACTTAGATCCAACATAGAAATATTGAACAAAATTAAACATAATGTCTATCACAAAAAGTCTACTTATATCAGGAGACATACACCCAAACCCAGAGCCACATAACACTCTACTCTCAGCCAAACAAATATCTAACCTTCTGATTCTTAATATCAACACCAGGAGCATATCTAAGAAGCTTCCTGACCTACATGCATTTATAACCCACTACTCCCTAGACATACTAACCATTACTGAGACGTGGCTAAAACCTAGTACCCGAAACGAAGAAATCTTTCCACCAGGATATAATATCTTATGACTGTATAGAGGAGGCAGAAAGGAAGGTAGGGTTGCTATTCTGTTTAAAAATACACTCAACATTAAACCTCTACAAACCTCCATACCTAAATTCAAAATGCCGAAACCTTAGGTTCAACCCTAAACATAAATGACACGAAAAGTATGAATATTCTCTGCTTGTTACATCCCCCCCAGGCAATAACTCTCCCATTCTTGAAGAAATCTTACAATGGATCACGAAAAATCTTCCACAAGAAACCATCCTACTAGATGACCTAAATACCGACTGTTTAGCCTGCAGCTCTAACAACTCCATTAACCATATTAATCTCTTTGGTTTTTCCCAACTTATCCAAGAACCCACTAGAATCGATTAAAACACCCAGAAACAATCTATTGCAGATTGGACACTGGTCAACTGCCCCAAACAAAACTACCAGACATGTTGCCTACCAGATGGTCGTAGTGGCCATCTTCCCACTTTCCTCCTGCATAAACGTACCAACATAGCCAAGCCCATTGTATTTAAACAAGTCAGAGATGATCGCAAAGTAAATATACAGGAACTTAACAGTATTTTAAAACATAGCAACTGGAAACCACTACAAACCCTAGGTTTAGACCAGGCCATTGACTACTTTAACAGTACTCTCATCAATGTCCTTAATATAGTCACACCCATTAGGAAAATTAGAGCCAAGGCAAAATATGCACCATGGCTAAGTAGGGACACTAGAGCCCTCCTAAAGTCTAGAGACAAGGCTTGGAAAATCTGGAAGAGGGATAATACTAGCCTATCCAAACAAAACTACCAACAACTTAGAAATCAGGCCAAGATACAAACCAAACTCAATAAACATAATTATTTCCTTGGTATCCAAAATAGACACTCAAAGAGCCCCAAAAGTTTTGGCATGCTATCAACTCTCTTCTAAAACCAGGCAAAACTATCACTCCCGCTCCCAACTCCACCCATGATACTAAGGACATAGCCTCCCAATTTAATCACCATTTCACAGAATCTATCTTAACTTTATCCTCCGAACTATGCAAAAACAACCCTACATGAAACCCAACCAAATGCTCTATGATAATATCCCCCCTTTTAATTTCTCACCTGTTCCTACCTCTACAATTAAAAAGCTCCTCCTAAAACTAAAACCTACCACCTTTGCTGCTGACAATCTACCAGCCAACTTCCTAAAAATAGCTGCAGAATCCTTATCCTATCCTATTTCTATTCTTATCAACCGCTCAATACAAGAAGCATATATCCCACAACTGTGGAGGGTATCATATATTATTCCACTTCACAAAGGTGGAAATTACTATGAATATTCAAATTATCGCCCCATCGCCATTCTGTCTCCCTTATCTAAACTACTCGAGAAATGTATACATTCTCAAGGTATGCAGTCCCTAAACTTGCACAGTCTCCTCTCCCACACACAACATGGTTTCCGGCAACACCATATCACAACAACTGCTCTGCTCTCTTTTACTAATCTGGTCAACCATCACAGAAATAATAACAATTTTGTATCTGCAGTATTTTTAGATCTCTCCAAAGCATTTGACATGGTCTCACATTCCTTACTAGTAGACACCCTGGCCTCCCTATGCTTTGCCCCTTCTACTATAGCCTGGTTTAAAAGCTATCTGTCAGATAGGCAGCAATCTGTCCAATGGCAAGGTGTACTATCCCCCTTACTTCCAACTAACACAGGCGTACTACAAGGCTCAATATTAGGCCCACTTCTTTTCTCCATATTTACTAAGAATCTCCATACTACCACACAACATGCTTCACTTATACAGTATGCAGATGATTCAACTTTTATCTACTCTGCGCCATCATTTGCCTCTCTACAACAACTCACTCAGGAATCCTTTAGTTCTGTGGAAAGTTAGATTACTCAGATATAACGTATCCTAAACCCTAACAAAACTAAATTGCTAGCATAGAAATTGACAACTTTGATGTCCATATTTCGCAAACTTTCAAAAAGGTCCATAAAAAATAGGAACACTATATAGACACAGGAAATTCCTTTCAAATCAAGCACGGATTACCTTAGCCCAAACTCACCTATTGTCCACTCTAATGTATGCTGCACCAATTCTTACCCAGGTCAGAAAACTTGACCTCGCCAGACTTGAGTCATGTTATCATAAAATCGCCAAGTTTGCTAGCAACTCCACCTTCAGTACCCACCACTGCCAGGCTCTAAGGGAACTATAAAGGCTAGAACTTCCCCAGCTACTAAATTATCACCAGTTAGTCATTGCCTACAATATTGTAAGACATCCTGACAAAACCCCAGCACTTGGCCAACTCCTCATGCACTATAAAGCAAATCATCCTCTCCGCTCTACCAACAAATCACTCCTCTGTATCTCAGGGGCTAATAACACTGCAGGGAAAGCACTATTCTCTCACACCATAGCTAAAACCTGGAAGAACCTTCTGTCTGCTCTGATTTCTGCCTCTACTACTACTCAGTTAAAAAACTCACTTAAATCACACTTAATGAATAAATGGTTATGCCCATGCATCGCATAATTGCTTCTGTTTTTCCACTCCATATACCTAACTTCCTATTACACCTAATATAATACATGCTACAATTTTAGGAAACTCTTACTGCTGAATGAACTTGTATACTTACTTCATGTTTAACTATGTTTATTTCTGTATACATATATATATATATATATATATATATATATATATATATATATATATATATATATATCTTGTTGTTTCATATTGCTTATACTGTTTTTTTTTTCATATTGTATAATTATTTACTTACTGTGAAGCTTTTCTCCCTGGGCCTTCACTGAAAATGGACCTGTGTCCAGTCAGACCATCCCGGTAAACAAATGTAAAATAAATAAAAATAAATAAATGAGCTTTATCATCAGAAGAATAACAGGCAGAGTCTCCTTCTGTTTGATAGCTCACATTTTTGTTGGACAAACTTTTGTATTTCCTCCTTTGCCTGTTGTGCATCAACAAAACACTTTGAAAAAATATTCTGAAGATAGCTGGAACAGTAGATTGAATCTTACACCTGCCTCTTAACATTCCCTGATTGCTGGAATACATTTTCTCCTGTTCTGCCTGGTGTTGTGTAGTTCATAGGTTCACAGGTTCATAGGAGATTACTGTGCTAACAGCTTAAGAGCCCTTACAAGTCTAGCTAATATAATCCAATTCTACCCAATATATGGACCCTAGAGACAAGAGGATGGCATGGGTTTGTCCCTATGCCTTCAGTATCTTACTGATTGACCCTGTCTATAAGGGACATAGCTTCTACCCCAGATGTGAATTTGTGATTCCCCATCTATTGATCCAAAGTGTGTTTGAAGAGGGCCAGGGAAGGGCTCTGCTTTATGTGAATAGGAAGCCTGTTCTAAAGAAGAGACAATCTCTGAGACACAAATCTGTCTCCCCAGCATGTTTTGTTTGAGTTGCTGACTAAGTTTAGATCCCTAGATTGGGTGACTCTCATGCTGTTTGACTTGTGGATGTGCAGCAGCTCCATCATGGTTGAATTTGTGAGTGCCTTTTAGATCAGGCATAGGTCGCCTTTTAATAGTTGGTAGGAGACAGAGTAAAGAGATAGGGCTTTTAGTCAATCTGCCTAGGACAAGCTGCTTACAGCCTGTATTTTCTTTGTGCAGATTGATCCAGCTACTGTAAGTGTCTAGTCAAGTACATTTCAAATGGCACATTGTACTCTATTATTGGTCCAAAGAGATCTGAGTACAGCAAGACTATGATTTCCTTGGATCTGGATGCCATACCTTTACTTATAAGTTGTGCTGCATAGACGGACTTTCTCGCTAGTCTGGAAGCATGGCAGTCAAATTTCAGGCTACTATCTATCTGTGTACATAACTCTCTCACCTTTTTCTTAGGGGTGTGCTATTGATGTTGTCATTTGCAGGGATATTTGACTTCCCACAGGGTATGATAATGCATAATTTTGCATTTAGTTTAAGCCATAGTCCTGGCATCAGCCATTTGTCTTATCTAGACGCTCCTGAAGGATATCTATATCACTGGGAAAGATTCAGTGATTGCCCCAGCTTGCAGTCATCACCAAACTTTGTTATCCAGAGGCCTTCCACATTAGCCTTGACTTCAGAGAAGTATATTCTGAACAAGAGTGGTCCCAGCATTGAGCTCTGTGGCACACCACTAGTAACTGGCCTCTTACTGGATCTAAACTCACCCACTTTAATCATGTGTCATGTCCGTGAGCCAACTGGCTATCCATCTGGTGATGTAGGGATTTATGTCCAGTTTTGTGAGTTTATTTATAGTACCTGAATGGGTAACTGAGTCAAATGCCTTGGCCAGGTCGAGGTAGATAGTATGTACTGTTTTACCTTTATGCATGGCCTTAGTGACTTTCTCAGTAGGCATGACCTGTCCTTGACAAGGCCAAATTGGGTCAGGTCCAGTGTTTGGAGGTTTTCTAGGTCATTATTTGTCATGTCTGTAATTTCTCAGGTCAGTAGATAGTCCCCCTTTATGCAGAAGGATGACTGTTGCTGTCCTCCACTCAATCAGGACAAAGCCAGTCTGGAGGCTGTGGTCAAACAGAGATCCTAATAGGCCTGATACATCCTGATTTTAGTTGTTTAAGAGGCAGCCTGATATATCATCAAGCCCCATTGAAGCCATGTTTTTAACTTTAGAGAGCACAGTGGTAACCTGTTCTTTGATGACGCCTGGCAGTGGAGTGGTGGAGGGCATTTCTTGAGGGAGAACTGGAGGTGATGGGGAGGTGAAATTAGAGCTGAATTTGTTGGTCAGTAGACTTGCTATATCTTCTGGCTGAGTATAAGTGATGACATCTACAACTAATTTTGCACATTGTTGCGTGTTGCTCTTAAGAGTGTGGACATAACTGAAAAAATGCCTTATGGTTATCCTTAGCTTCAGATGATATTTTTACATCAAAGTCTACTTTTAGAGATTTGACTTGTTTCCTGATTCACTTGTTTAGACTAATGAGGGGATTTTTGCTGTGTTGTGTACATTCCCTCTTACTTCTCAACAGGATTTTCTTTCTTTTGTTGCACAACCAATTAATATCAGGGGTCCACCAGGGCGGCTTGTTTTGAGGTTTGAAATGGGTTTATTTCAGTTAGATACTGCTGTTTCTGTGCAGTTGTTTATATGGTCATATGGGGCTTTTCTGTATACCTCTGCATAGGTTTCTGTTTTCTGGATTTGGAGGAGCTTGGAAACTAGCTATGTCATCCCTTAATAAGGGGCAATTTACCTTAGAGAAGTTCCTAAAGTTTCTGGGGTTAGGTGGGGGGACTAGTTTTACCTTTACTTCAAGGCAGATCATTTTGTGATCTGATCTTACCAGTGAGGACATTACACTTGGGTGGGGGTGGGGTAGGATGCAGCACTCTCCCATATTTGTGAGTACCAGATCTAGGATATTTGTTCACCTAGTGGGAGTGCAGACTCGCTTCTCCAAGGCATTTGAATTTACAAAGTCAAGAAATTTTTGGGCCTGTAGGTTAGTGGTCATGTATACCTCCCAATTAATGGAAGGCTAGTTAAAAATCACCTATGAGTATGATATTGGGCTGGATGGTGAGTGACTCTAGTGGCTTCAGGTATGTTGCTTCGACATCCTGGTTCATGGTGGGGGACCTGTAGCTAGCAAGAATATGGTAATGGATTTTTCCCATGGTTATTTGGACATGGTGTAGTTCAAGCATGTCATATTGTCTGACCAGCCTTGAGATGTTCTTATCCTTTATGTAGATAGATACACCTCCACCTTTTGCTATTTCATGTTCAGTGAGTGGTCAGAATGCATGGAAGGTGCTATAGCCTTGCAGTGAACTATATTTTAGTAATTACACAGATGTCAGCAATCTCCAGGGTGAGGAAAGCTTCTAGGGAGTGCAGTTTCTTGTTGAGATTCCTTGTATCAATCTGTATCACCTTTAGCTTGTCATGAGTAGCTTTTGTTATGTTGGAAGGTTTGTGTGTTTGGCAATGAATAAAAAGGGCTCTGTAGAGGTGGATAATGTTTTGGCCAATATCCAAAAGACTAGAGGTGACAGATGAAGACTATCCCTAGCAAAGCAACGTGACCTGTCAATCATGTCCTTCCAGGCTTTGGAATGATACCAGTAGCTAAGCCAATTTTTAAAGTTAATCATTGAGGCATCATACATGGAGACAGTCGAATGCTGCTCAATGTTAGGCTCATAACTGCATGTAACATATATTTAGAAAGCTCAATCATGTCTCTTTTCATATAATCCAAGGAGATATGTCTCAAGTCATTTATGCCCACGTGGACTATGACTGAGCTATACTGGTACTTAGGGGTAAGTGACCTGAGTGCTTGAATGATCTGGTTGACCCTCACCCCTAACAGGCAATTAACTGTAACCTTCTCTTTACCCAGCCTAGTAAGAGGGACATCAGTGTTTCTCACAATAAAGTTTAATATGACAAGAATATTTGGTTGTGGAGTGCTTCGCCTTATGGTCTTGGTAGGTGAGGCACAATGAGATGTGGCTTTATGTGCTGTGATGGGAATTTCTTGCTTGTGTACATGTATACATGTGCGGTTTCTGAAGACTGCACCCAAGACATCTTTGAGGTTTTGATAAGTTCCATGTGAGCACCTCTGGATATATGGGTCTATGTGAGTGGTCCTTTGTGTGTGTGTGTTGAGTGATGTTTGTGAGCCGCTGACAACCTGTTTATTGTTTTTTGTGTCTGTATGTTAGAGTCTAGCCTTCAGTGTCATTGTGTAACTATATCTCACATACTGTATTTGTCTGCTCGAGAATTAAGTGGTTGTCAGTGTACATAAGGCAATTGTTACATTGTCTGAGGATGCCCACGTCCATCAAGCTGGATGCAGAGATGTCAGGAAAGTACCCATCCATGGTTATAGGTCATAATGTGTACTTGCATGGGATAGGAGTGAAGTATGTTTGTAACCAGATGAGGAAAAGGTGCTTACTTGGTGTAAACTACAGCTAACCTAACCAGCGATGCTGCCCAGTGCCCAAACCAGATGTTCTCTGAATAACGATAGTCCTGGGTACTATAATAAGGTAAGGTAGACCTAAATAGTCCTAACTAAATGTGTAAATGCTGCTCACAATGCAAACTAGTTGTCCTATGAGTAACTATGGACTGAAGTAAAGTTTCAACTTTTGGTAATCACATGTACACAAGGTACTAGTAACTGCTGCTATGCAACAAGCAGCTTTTTGCAAACCTGAGGCTTCTGTATGATCAGAAAAAAGCTAATTTTACACTAACTCTGCAATAAAAGTAATCAGGTAAGCATACAAAGATCTTTCTACTAGCAAATCCCAGCTGAGATAGGTGAAGTCAGCCCTCTCCTGCCACAGGAGTGCATACCTTGACCCTCTTAATGTAAAATGACTGGTTTGGAGCCCAAGTGCTAAGGAACCACAAACAGATGCCTAATTCTAACTAAGAAAAACTAGATACAATGTATTTCAGTGCAGAAGAGCAGCCCTTACAGCAGTTTGCAAATTCAACTTTAAACTTAAAAGTGCTAAAAAACAATAAGTAGCAGAGAAAACTTTCACAGTATAATGAAATTTAAGCAATGTTTCTATATGTTTGTATCTGTACAGGGTACTGGCATAGTGAGCAGCTATGTGCAAATGTTCTAAATTTATACCAGTACTGTAAATGTAGAAAACTGACTACTGAGCCATCTGGCCAATAAAGCAACTATGCTTAAAGCCCTTTTATGTACTTCCCAACTCATATAGACCAGGCAAACACCTACTTGCGCTAGATAAATAATCCCAATCCTCCTTATGTAAAAGAGTGTCCAGAGTGAAATGCTACCACAGACAAACTTAAAAAAGAAAAGGCAATGAGTAATTAAGGATAACAGCAGTATACTTTAAACAGCTTATAAAAGTGTGGTTATTCATTAAAGACACTTTGCTTTGTAGAAATGAGCCAAGAGCCACTCAATTGTGCAAAATTTATAAAGCCACTAAAAACAAGATAAACTGATTAATAAGCCCACTGGCCAATACACTGATTACATGCAGGAAATTCTAGTGTGTTTCTCCAATATATACAGGCTAGGCTACTACCCACTGCCACTAGATGGAAAATCCACTGTCCTATTGATTTACAAAAAAAACACAAAAAAGAGCTTGCTGGTATGTAAAAAGCACTGCTTTATCCAACAGCTAGCTAGTTAATGAATTCAGAGTAAGTAAGTCAGTGGAACAGACAATGAGAGGCAAAAATGAACTTTTTTTTAAATAAGCACAAGGAAAGGGAAATAAATAATTTAAAATATCAATAGCAGTGTAAAAAGGGAAGAACTTAAGCTCAATTTACAGTAAGGGTGGGCAGCTTAATAATCACCAAGTTTAAAAAGCAGATCAAGAAATGAGAGGGTGGGTGGAAAAAGTAACCAGCAAGGAGTGAACAACTGTACTTGTAGTTTTTGCAGGCCTTGAGTCTTATCATAAAAGCCAAGGCCACAGATACTGAGAATGTGTACTTAATTATCACTCAGGAAACAAATTAACCAATGGAAAAAAATGTGAAATGTGCAGCCTGGGTAATGTAAGTGTCTATCTGTCACACAGAACAAAATCACTAGGCCAAACAAATTTCTCAAAACAGAAAAGAAAATAGAACAGATAAAACAGAAAGCAGTTTAAGCAACTCACAGACAAAGAAAAAGATCATGCTTCTCACCAGCAGGGAGTCAGCGACAGTGTTTGCAGTTTTTGCAGGCCTTGATTGTTATCAGAAAAGGCTAGGCCACATATATACTCTGTGTATTTAAGTTTCACAAAAGAAACAAATTAACCAATACAAAAAAGCATTTGAAATGTGCAGCCTGAGTACTTTTAAGTGTCGATCTGCCACATAGAAGAAAAACACCACACCAGGCAAAGTTCTGAAAGCAGAAAACAAAATGGAACAGATAAAACAGAAATCAGCTCTATCAGTTTAAGCAACTCACAGACAAAGAAAAAGATTATGTTTCTCACCAACAGGGAGTCACCAACAGTGTTTATAGTTTCTGCAGGCCTTGAGTCTTATCAGCAAACACTCACCTCTCTCTCCAACTTTTAGTCCTTTGCCCTTCTGCCACAGTTTTGTCATAATCAACTCTTTCTGGTTAAAGGATGGCATGTTTACTAATACAGGTCTTATCTGCTTTCTTATGGCATTGGAGCATATACACAATTTACAATTTCAGTTAACAATCTCTGCTGTGGAATACCAGTCCAGTTGCTTATTAGTGCCTTCATAAAATGAATACAGTTTGCTCCTTCTAGTTTTCTTGGTACAGCAAAATTCTCAGGTTTTCCCTATGTACGCTATCATTTAATGCTACCATTTTTAAACATCTCTTTTTGAACAGTCTCATATTCAGCCAGCCTTTTCTTCATTTTGACCTCTGATTGTTGCAGTTTTATCACAGCATCATAATATCTGTTTAAAGCTTCTTCCAGTCTTTTGCTATTTGAGATGATGTACAATTTCAGTTGTTTTTTTGTTTTTTTTATTATCTCTGAGCACATTTGACTTATGTTTTCCTCTAGATTACTGGAAGCCATGACTTGGACCAAAGCTGGAGCTTGAACTGCATTCCCAGCCAGCAATTTCTCCTCACATTTTGTGGCTGATTTTCTTTCATTTTCTCTAAATGTTTTCTTTACTGGCATTCAGGTAGTACACTTACTTGCCAGAATTTAAATTTACCCATAAAGATAAATTTACTGGCTCTCTTTTCTGAGTTTCTGTTTTCACACTGGGAGAGCTGAAATTAAGCTGCTACTCAGTATGCAGCCATCTTAGAAGCACCAAAAGTGGTTCCTCCTTTGAGTAATTCAAAGCATGCAGTAAGGTTTAATGTAGTAGTCTCTTCTGACAGAGAACGCAGAAAAGTGATATTAAATAAAAGATATTGTGAGGCAGATTATGTCATAATGAATGCTAAATTATACAAGTAGGACTGGGCTAAACAGTTCTCTGATGAATGTCAGAGAGTAATTGGCATCAATTTTACTCTAGATTGATTGAGATAGCATACATGTCTATTCTATGTCAATGGGGTCAGGATATGCACTAAATACTCTCTTGGTATAAAATTAATTATTGTGTATGATGAGAAAATTGCTTATAGATAGAAATATTAGAAGGTCTAAGAAAAATATTAGGAAGGCAAACAATACATATGAGTATAATTTGGCAAAGTTTGATTTTGATAATAAGAAAAATTCTATAAATATATTTTAGAGTACAGGAAGGCTCATGGGACCAATATTTTATTAATGGATGATGATAGACTGATTTCTGATGTGTGAAGTATGGCTGAAAAATTCACTCAAACCTTCTCTAGTGCCTGTGGGTCAAATATCGGAATGGCACTTGATGCTTGTGTAACCCAAGTAAATGAGTGTCCATGTAATGAGGAGAAATGGTTTAAAGAAGCATTGAATAAAACAAATATCTATATATTACTCCTGGGCTGAAGATATGAATAGGTTCTTCCTATGGAATATAAGTGAGTCTATCTGCTCACCCTTAAGGTATTTGTTCTAGCAAAATTAGAAGAGAGAGTATGCCCTCCAATTGTGGAGAGGGGTGCATGTACTGACAATTCATGAGTAGGATAAAAGAGAAAAATCACAAGCTGATTTCTTAATAAGTCTTAATCTATATAGGGAAATGCTTTGAAATAGAATTAGTAACTTGCTTGTATAATAGTGGAAATGTGCAGTTGGGCGCCAGGCTGGCAACTTGACACTGTAAAACTCCACTGCTAATCATGAGTGGACAGGTGTTCCACTGCGGCGACCCCTTACCAGGAAAAGCCAAAAGGAGAAAAAGAAGAAGAAGAAGTAACATTCTTCAGCATAGGGTTTATGGGGTGGAGGTCAGTAGTTCTGGCATGACTATCTTAATAGGTTTTATATCAGTGTGTTAAATGCAGTTAAAGCTGGAATTCTGTTACATATTAAACATCTATACTTGTCTAAGGATTTCAGCTCAGTTTCTCATAAGTCAGTACTCATGGCACAGCAGATTATTTCTTTAGATATTTTGCAACTTATCTGTGTATCAAAAAATCTTTAGTTAAGATAAGCGGTAATTATGTGTAAGGGGGTCCCACGTGGTTCTGTACTGCGACCTTTTATTTTTTATTCATTTATGTTAGTATTACACCTTAGTTAAAAGTTCTGGATAAGTAAGTTTATAGATGATGCTAAAATATCTGAAATGACAGAAGCCAAACTGAGTATACAGAAATTTGTAGGAAAGCATTATGCACAGGCTATCCAGAATGTATAAAAACATTATGGTCTGAAGAATGAAATTATTAAAAGAGGTGTGCAAATTGCAATGATTTAGTAACAGCCATTACTGAAGAATTAAGGCCTAAATGTCCTGTTTGCAAACTGGTTAAGAATGACTTTGGTATTATTAAAACCATTCTTTAATCAATTAAAAATGTGTTCCAGTTTTGTTGCCCTTATGCAAAATTTAAATTCAACCCACTCTGGGGTACAGAAAGAGTGTTGTGCACATGATGCAAATTATATTATTGATATCAATAGGCTGGAAAGTTAGAACAGGTATTATACAATACAGATCTGGTCAGTTAAACTGTTTAATTATGAAGAACGTAGGCAAATGTTGAATCTTTATTCTCTTCACTACTCCTTATATACGGTTTGGTTGATAGAGGGATTTAAGCATCTAAAAAACAGATTATTTTAGTTAATTGTGGACATGTTGTTCCTTAGTCACTCCTCAAGAAAATGAAACAACTATCTGATACTAGAAACAGATAGCAAATTGAAGACCATGGCTAGAGAGTGTTTATTTAAGATAGTGTAGGCAGAAGATAGAATAAATTGCCATTATATATGTGCATCAGAGCATTTGCAACATTTTAAAAATATAATGGAAAACTGGTAGAGGAACCGGGTCTTTTGGAGCATATACATCTGAAAAATGGCTTGTTATGCCCACAACCAGCTTGCTATGCCCTGTTGTGAGGTCCTAAGCTAAAGTGACACAATGAAACATTAAAACATTGAGTAACAGCAAGTCAGGTGTACAGTAATGTTATATATTGTATATGGGAATACATGTAGAACTTGAATGAGGCACATGCTGTTCTGTCTTTTGTACAAACCCTTTTATGAAACATCAGCATGCACATAAAATATATGTGACATTAAACAGAAGGCCTTGTGCAGCATGACAGCTAAGAATGCATGGGTAGTCTTATCTGCACAGTGCTATTGCTTTTGTTCATCTGTGGGGTCAGGGAGAGCTATCACATGATTATTTGGTTGCAGCAGATAGACAGGACACAGAGCTGAGATATGAATACAATTAGAAAAGCAATATTTCCCAAGGGATGTAAGGAACTATGAATACCCAGAAGCAGTAATGGAATTTTTAATGCCATTTTATTTTGGGAAAAATATTGATGTCTTACACTCACCATATTTGGTGCACAAACTACAGAATCTACAGCTGTATTTTAAGCACAGATTCCTACATAATGAGGACTATAGACATTTGACTTAATTTATTGAGATGTGATCCTGCTAGAGAAGTTAAATCACCAGGTTGACTTTGCTTTTACATTAGGACCTTTGATAGCATAGTGTCAATACCTCATCCCAGAGCATGTAATAACCTGCTGTATGAAACATGAGTTTCTCCCAAGATATAATTTCAGAACAATATCAAAGGATCTTCAGAGGATAAACATATGTGTCATGTAAAGAGGGTGGAGTGTAATATGAATTACCTATCCCTCCCTCATATATTCCATGATGTGTGGGTTCTTTCAGAACGAATACATACCTATGACACAAATATTGTAAAAAAGACTCATAGGAGTCAGTTTGGATGTATCTGTACCATTTACTGTCATGGTAGACACTACATGCAAGGAAAATCAGTTGACACCGCTGATGCAGGTTAGCGTTATGGATAAGGCATCATAAAATGGTACTCTCACTTTATATATTACCTTGACCTATTTTTTCTATATTTTCTTTTACTTAGTCTATGGGGATTCCACCGTTGGAAATTTAACTTCCTTCTGTTTACTTACCATTTTCAGTAAGAATATTAGTTTACACTTCTACATGTATGTAGTTAGTTCATTATTTAATTTGCTGACTTATGATTTGAATAATATGTATTCTGATGTGTATGCATGTATGTATGTGTGTGTGTGTGTGTGTTTATATATATGTATATATATATATATGTATATATATATATATATATATATATATATATATATATTTGCCAGCAGCTGGCATACTTAATATGTTATTTGCAGCACATTTTATACTTATTAGTTAATACTACTCTGGTACAAAAAGTCCTTTCTGCAGTTAACATGTATCTTAAGAGCTTGAATATCCATTGAAATAGCCTCTAAGTATATTGCCTGAAAAGTATTACCCAGGACTGTGTTGTGCAAGGGCATTGCAGATGGCTTACTGGACTCACAAAATGAAATGCATAAATATGAAAGGGACAGTATTTGCCTCAGTCTGATAAAACCTCCTACCATGTGTGGCACAACAGCACATGGTTTAATGTTGCTGCCTTGAAATTTCAGGGTCTGTGGTTCAAACATGGTTTGCTGTTAATATATGCATATACTTTTTATATTTTTTCACTAACTCTGTGATTTTTTTTCATAGTCTAGCTTTCCTTTGCCCCTTGAAGGAAGTATTAGTTACTAAGCCAGTCTGAGTTGCTCTAATATGTTGCATTTGCTCTAAGCGTTATGTTTGGGTTCATATATTTAAAATGTATCTTACTGCATTACAGACACACACACACACACACACACACACACACACATGCAAAAAAATGTTTCCCATAAAGGTGCGAAAGATGCCTTTTCCATATTACCCCCTTCCTCTTACAACAGCTAGAGAAATCTAGCACACCAACAGCATTATTTTTGTCTAATCTCAAAATAAGACAAGTATATTTTTGTTTGGTAGGTATGGTTAGAGCAGTTACCCTTTGAAAGCAGGGTGCCAATAAACCCATTCTGTGCACATACTCTTATTCAAATAAATAGATTACAAGCCACAAGGTGAAGATGAATAAATTCTTTACTCCAAATACTTAAAATTGGCAACACATTTTGACAATTAAATACACATACATACTGATATAGATAATGTGGTCCTTCTTAGACAACTTCCCCTTCCATGTATGTAAGGTTGTTTACTTCCTGTCAAAGTCAGATGTTAATATCTTGCAAAGTCACTCGGTCTATTGGAAGCTGCAGGATATTTATGGCAATAGCCTTTGAAATGAAGTGACAGGCCAAGTGAAAAAAAAAGAGTTCTCCTATGTGTCTGTGTGTGTGTGACTGTTTGATATCAGTTCCAAATCTCTAATACATTAAAGATTACATAATTCATATATAGCTTTGTACAACTTTTATGGGTTTTGTTTTATCTAGGAAAGAATTGCATTTACCTCAGGTTATTACACCTTTTCTACACCTCAGTTGAGCTTATGTGAGGCACTTCCCAGTAACAAAGTTGTGTGTGTGTGTGTGTGTGTGGGGGGGGTGTTGAAGATGCTTCTCAAACTACATTCCTCATTTACTCATCTAGAAGGCCATCTTTGTCTTTGTTAAGAGAGTAGGAAATTTCAGCCTGAAGGTTCTTTGTCTTTACAGTTAAATCTTGTTCTTCTAGTACTGATCAGATTTCCAAAATGGGATAGTGCATACCTGCTGCAACCATACATCCTCATTCTCTGATCTGGCAGACTCAATCTTCTGATTTCTATTGTAACTCACTGTAGATACTGAGTGCTAATGTATCAATATCACACCAACATTTTATCTCTGCCTCCTGCTTAGAAACTCTACCACAAAATTAACATATCTTACTTTCCTTACAACAGTGAAAAAGCCCTCCTGTGATGTGTGTAACTTATTCTGCACAATGGATGTTTGCTGCTATTTTGGTTGAGCAAGGTATACGTGTGCCAAGTCCATTAGCTGACAAAAAGTAGTCATGAAATTCAGGGCACTCCAGAATCATATTCATCAAACTAGTTATCATGAATTAAGTCCAAGGGTTCCCTTATCCTGTGACCATGAAGTAGTTCCAGTAACAAAGAAAAAAACATTGATTCTTGGGATGCTTCCATGTGTGCAAAAGGGATGTCGGATATGTGTTTGTCCCACTTCTCCTTAAACTGGACTGCAAATGTTGTTAGCAAGGTCTTAAGATCACAATTAAACCTCTCTGCCAAACCATTTGTTTGTGAATGGTAGGTGTTGGTGGTGTTGGTTGTGTTTAACTGCTTTAAAACAATGTGCTTCCACAGTTAAGTCAACAGGTCTGATATGAACTTAGTATCTTTGTGTGCCAGTATTTGTGATGGACCCTCCCTGCTAAAAATTTCTCAGCTAGCTGCGTTTGTGGACCACTTTCAACCTAGACAATTTCCCTTTTTGTGCTTAAAATATCTTATCCCATTTGGTTATGGATTGGCCTTAGCCATCTCATGGTCGATGATTATATATTACTCCTAATAAAAATAACTGGGATCATACTATAGATAATTTGAGGGGTTCCATGCATGGGAGAAATTATTTAGGAGTTGTCTATGTCCATTAGTAGTACAGGGAGCAGTCCAGGTGTAAATTGTCTATTTCCCATCCATAGCTCTAAGTTATACTTGAAAATGGACAGGATGAACTTTGTTTTATGTGAATGGGGAGTCTTTTCCACAGCAGAGATATCCTCTGTGAAATATACCTGGCCCCCTAAACCTTTCTATTGATTTTGCAGAAGAGGTTTAGATCCCTGAACTTTTATATAGGAAAGACAAATAGAACTTTAAGGGAAATGATTAGAGAACATGTTTATAGCATTTGTATATGTAACGCACTGAATGGTTTAGTGAAAAAATGTTGAAATGAAAGGTGATTTGCATATGTTTAAATTCATTGTCCTTGAGATGATTAAAGATAAACCAAGATGTGGTGATTTTAATAATATAAGAGAAATAATAGAATTGTGGTAGATTATTAAACTCAGAGCAGATAGGGGGTCAGGTTTAAATGGAATGGTTTCACTAAAACCAGTTTTAAAGTCCTGTAATTTAATCAGATGATTTTACCGTCAGAATTTTATTCAGCAATTTTTTCATGATTTTGATTTTTTTTTGTATAAAATCATGATATCCATTGTGGTCTTAGCTGATTGGGTATAATACTAGAAACATACATTTTGATTTGATGTTGCATGGTTGATTTTAATAGGCTGCTATAGGCTATTATTTAGCCAATCATGTGATTCATAGCAGTTCTTGTTGATTTGATAAAGTGTTTGATATGTACATCCTGATTCGATGTTGCACATACTTATATTAGTATGATTCAGTGACTGTTATAGGTTGCTTTTTAGCCTATTCAGGCTTTAATAATACTTTTCATTGATTGGATATATTATGTAGTATGTGTTTCTGATAGGATACTATAGTCTTTTGTAATATTTAACTTATTCTCGTTTAAGGAAATGTTTTGATTGAATTAATATGCAATGAAAGTATTTTGATTTCTTAGGATTATATATTTAATTTTAAGCTGTTTTAGTTTGTGTTTTATGGTCTGATGAAGCGATCATTTGATTGTGAAAGCACTTACCTTCATAAAATGTCCTTTAACCTCAGCAGTGCATCGGAGTGTTATTCATTACTTATATACACTATTGCTTAGGAGAGTATTACCAATGTGGTAGTTTCCTGGGGTAGGGGACTTCCCAAAGGTTACAATAATGCATTTTTTTAATTTAGGACCAGGCCATGATTCTGATACCAGTTATTTATTTGAGACAAATCTTCCTGTAGGATGACTAAGTCATTTGGGGATTCAGTGAATGCTCCTAGCTTACAGTTGCCTGCAAACTTAGTCAACCAGAACACTTTGGTATTGGCTTTTATTTCAGAAAAGTAGAAGCCAAACAGGAGGTGTTGCAGCACAGAATCATGGGGAACTCCACTGGTGACTGATCTCTTTGTGGAGGCATCTTCCTCTATTTTCATTATCTGTGTCCTATCTGTGTGGGTGACATAGGGGGGTTATTCCCATTTTATCTAGCTTTTCTACTATTCCTGAGTGGAGAATTGTGTCAAAAGATCTGGCCAGGTTGAGGTATCCAAACTGAGACAGTTCCAGTGTTTGTAGGTTCTCAGTGTCCTGATTGATTAATTCCATGGCTATGCATATGGGGCTGGTCAGACTTATGGTCTGTAATTGCCTGGATCTGTGTAAGATCTTCCTGTAATGCAGGGGAATGACTGCAAATGTTTCCTATTTGCTTTGTACAAAACCTGTATAAAGCCTGAGATTGAATGTTGATGTTAGGGGTGTGGCTAAATCATGCTTCATGCTATTAAAGATGCATCCAGGAATATTGTCAAGATTCATCAGTGCAGTATTTTTAGCTTTTGATAGCAGTTTTAGACTTGGTCTTGTGTGATAGTTGGAGGTTTCCGTCATATCTTCAGAGACAGACAGGGGGAGAGAGGGGTAAGGTTAGAGCTAACTTTATTGGCCAGTAGGTTCCCTATACCTTCAGCTGCAGTTTAGGCAACATCATTCACAATCAACTCAGTGCATTACTGCATTGTGTTTTTGGGATTGTGAACATAATTAAAAATGCCTTGTGATTTTTTTAGGCTTAGGTAGCTATTTTAACCTCAAACTTGGCATTGGTGTATTTTATTAAACTCCTGAGTTATTTGTTTATTTCAGTGACAAGGGCTGTAACATTCTGGCCTGGGAACTGCTGTTCTTACTTTTGGTTAAAATGATTTTAATTTTATTACAAAACTTGTTGATATTATGGCTCCACCATGTGGATTTGTTTCTGAGATTTGCCCTGCACTTGTTCCTATGGGGTACAGCTACATCTATACAACTGTTTACATGCCTGTATAGTTTGGTGGTGTACATTTCTGCATATTCAATGGCGATAACTGGGATTAGTGTGGATTTGAAGCTTGCCAATGTATCGTATGTGAGAAGATAGTTTGTCTTAAAGAAATTCATAAAGGTACCTTTGTGGAAGGGATCTCTGGTTTCAGTTTATGGTCAGACCTAAAAAGTGACAAACATACTCAAGGTATGGTGCAAGATCTAGCTGTCTCAAAAGAGGACAAAACTGCCACCTTAGAGTACCTAGTAGTATAGTGTGCCATCACCAAAATATTAATCTTACCAGTGGTGCTTGTGGAACTTAAGATGGCCCTAACCTCCATGGATAACCTTTAAAATGGTTCCTCAGTGACATTTAAGGGCACCAATCAAATAGCCTGAGGTTTGATTAATGCCTTGACAACCTTCTGATATTGCTCACCTGACCTTTAGTGTCCTCTCATGTCTTTTGTAATGCCTAGCTAATAGAAATTTTGCACAAGCCTTTTTATACACTTTTTATCCATGTAATCTAAAAAAGGGATAGCACATACTATGGTCAGAAATGATTGTTGGAAACCCCTTGGGAATACCAACTGTTGTACCACCTCTTTTTCTACGTCCCCTTCAGAAGTTCCTCCTGTGTACAATACCCCCTTATCACAATAAACAGACTCCAACTGCCCATGAGAGTCTGATGTCTCTTTGGCTACCTCCTTAGCTGCCACTCTCAAGTCCTGTAAGGTGAATTCTTTTTGTGATCCTCCACAGCTGCCTTCTTTTAGACAGTCCTGACTCTGATTTAGGCTTACTGTTACTATTTAGCTCTTTCTCTGATTGAGCTCCTGTTGAAGACCAATACCTTTTGAAAGCTGTAGTACAGACTCTGGATTATCACTACTTGTTTGCTTTTTTCCAGAAATGGCCACACCACTAACATGTGTTGGTGGTGTAGACATTGGCTGAATCCCCCCACTCCCTACCTTCCTGTGTAATTGTCTCCTTGCATGGCTTTGGATAATTGCATGTACACAACGTACTATATCATCAATAACATTTCCTATTAAAACATCTGCCAGGATAACATCAGGCACTTGTTTGTTTCCCTGTCCCTATGACAGTCCAAGTAATCTCTTGCTAGTGGTGAACTTATCTCTAGCTAAATTGGAGTGGACCATCCAGGCAAGTAAAGCTACTTGATGACAACTGCAGGCTTAACAATAGTTATGTCTGCTGTAGGATCTTTTTTGAAACAGTTTATTTTCCCTCAACCAGGATAGCATACAGGCTAGTCTAGTAACATGGAGCAGGGATATTCTTAAGACTATTAGCTATGACAGTGATGTCACTACTATTTGCCCCTCACCATAAATGCCTTAGTGGGTTATATTGGAAACATTCCATTTCTAAGACTTGGACATGTACTGAAACCAATGAGCTTTCATTTGCCTATGGAATCTGGTGTGATGGTCTGACTGCCCCTACCCATGTGCAGTGCTGCGGGTATCCCTTTCTTTTAGTTGTGCTGTTGTAAGTTTGATAAAAGTCATTGTCTGTACCCACCTCTGCAGTTGAGGTACATTCCTTGACTGTCAATCAAATTCTCATATATTCAGGCAAAATAATAAATGCTTGCTTCCTTATCATAGTGTTCCAACATTTCAAATGCAGTAACCTGATAATCCGCTCACCAGCCTATCGCATTATGTGCTTATTTTCTACACTAAAATCAATTTCTGTTTTTAGACTGCAGTGGTGGTGCTGTGTTAGCATTGTCGCCTCACAGTAAGATGTTGTTCTGTTCGATTCTCAGCTAGAGCGTCTTCTGTGTGGAGACATGTGTGAATGGGCGTAGCTTCGTTGAAGGTTGTGCGTCAGGGCCGGCAACTTGGCATGTAAAAATCTACTGCCAATCATTAGCGGACCAGAGTTCCGCTGTGGCGACCCCTAACTGCGAAAAGCCAAAAGACACAACACAACAACTTATGTTCTTTAAACTTTTTTCTATAGGAATAATCATCAAAAATTCAGAACAATTACTGTAACTGAGAAAGAGTCGGACATCTTACTGCATGCATAGTTGTACCCATAATCACAGGGGTTAAAAACTTCACCTATTGCCCATAGTCAGTTAGATGCCATTCCTTTCTTTGCACTAAGGAAACAATTTAGTATTGATCTGGGAATCCAGAGTGGATTTTCACCCCTGATACTTATGTGAACTTGACAAAGGGTGAGCATCTCTTTCTTATTCTGTTACTATTTTTTTTCTTGTAGCATTCCAAGCTCATGCTGAGACTTGCTTTCTTTCTCTGAAACTCTGGCATCTCTCTCTCTCTCTCTCTCTCTCTCTCTCTCTCTCTCTCTCTCTCTCTCTCTCTCTCTCTCTCTCTGTCTCTCTCTCTGTCTCTCTCTCTCTCTCTCTCTCTCTCTCTCTCTCTCTCTCTCTCTCTCTCTCTCTCTCTCTCTCTCTCTCTCTCTCTCTCTCTCTCTCTCTCTCTCTCTCTCTCTCTCTCTCTCTCTCTCTCTCTCTCTCTCTCTCTCTCTCTCTCTCTCTCTCTCTCTCTCTCTCTCTCTCTCTCTCTCTCTCTCTCTCTCTCTCTCTCTCTCTCTCTCTCTGGCTCTCTCTCTCTGTCTCTCTCTCTCTCTCTCTCTCTCTCTCTCTCTCTCTCTCTCTCTCTCTCTCTGTCTCTCTCTCTCTCTCTCTCTGTCTCTGTCTCTCTCTCTCTCTCTCTCTCTCTCTCTCTCTCTCTCTCTCTCTCTCTCTCTCTCTCTCTCTCTCTCTCTCTCTCTCTCTCTCTCTCTCTCTCTCTCTCTCTCTCTCTCTCTCTGTCTCTCTCTCTCTCTCTCTCTCTTCTGTTTCTTCCTTTATCTCTGTGCTCACTCCTTTAAGACTTCTTTCTCTTGGCTGTTTCAAGGTATTTTCTTCCAGCTCTAGTTTTTGTAGTTCAGGTTGCATTTTTATTTCATGTTGGGATATAATGAGTTGCTCTGCTCCATGCTTTACACTGCAGCCACTAACAGGCTGTCTTCAGCTGTAGTGGACTGAATTTCCACTATCCTCAAGGCAGCAATAATCTCATAAGTGGCCAGGATGACATATAGGATTTTCTTCTATTTGCATTATTTTAGTCAGCTGTGACATTTCCATTTCCATGACCTACAGAACTAATTTTTGCCCATGTCCTAACTCACTTGGTCTGAAAAATAAAATAATTGCAGTGCACTGCATACTTCTTTAAACTTACCTGGTGGCTGAAGGGTCAGCACATGTTTTGGTGACAGAAATGTTTTGCATGCTATACAAGTCCAGTTTACTGCCAGCAATTAATATATTATGGGTAGGGTATGGTTTCAACATCTGCACCACTAGCAAAAATTAATAAAATGATTTTCTGTAAGCAACAATTGCAAACTTTGTGCAGCTTTTACATTTTTTTCTGAAAATTAATTGCATTTACTTCAGTTTAGCCCACTTCTCTTATTCTACTAAACATGTGCTCTTCACTTTCCCAATGAATTTGTTATCTCAAATGATAAGGAAATGAGAGAAAAAGGTTTATGTGTAAAATCCTGTATAAGCAATGCTTCATGAAGAACAGTATTATTCTCTGACTGTTGCTTACTTTTAACCATACTTCCTGTTTCAGAACATGGGCTATCCCTAGGAAGTTACCATCTGTGCAGTTACAAAGTGACAAGGAATGTCACAAGGACAATAGCCTATGAAGAACCGTACACAGTCAGTGTTCCATGTGGAGGCTGGATAGTATGGAAGACTTGTTTTGTGGAGATGCACAAAATAGTTTATAAAACAATTGAAGCACCAGAGATCAGAAATATTACAACCTGCTGTGAAGGATATGAACAAGTAGGACAGTACTGTGCATTATGTAAGTATTAGATTTTGTGTTGATTGACTTGTTTTAATGGAATGCTATGGACCCATAACAGTACTGCTTATCCTTTTAATACATGCTGTCTCTTTTCTTCAGTGATTGTCACTGCCCCTGTATAATCTCTAGTGCTTATTCTTCCCATTCCTTTTTACCAGATATCTCACTTTTATATTATTATAGGTTCATAGGTTGATACTAGGCTATCTGCCCTAGGGCATTTATAAGCCTAGCCAGAGTGTGTTTGGCTTTTGCCACCCTTTTAGATTAGTTGACTGTGCCTCTGTATAGTAGGTCAGAGAATACAGCCCTTTTAAGGTTAGTTTACTGTGCCTCTGTCTAGCAGGGACACAGAAGAGATCCCAGGGGTAAACCTACGATCTCCTATCCACTCCTCAAGATTTCTCTTGAAGAGGGTCATTGAGGGGCTCTGCCTAACATGGATTGGGATTTTGTTCCAGAGTGAGGGGAGCCTCTGGGATATGAATCTGTCCCTCCAGCATGTCCTATTTATTTCTGTGCTGAGGTCTAAGTCCCTGGAGCATGTAGCTCTAAGGGATTTGGATTTCCTGAGGTGCAGCATGTCCATTAATTCTGGGTTAGACATGGCTTTATACGTCAGGCAGAGATCGCCTCTGAGTAGGCGGTAAGCAACTGAGTAGAGCTGGAGTTTCTTTAGCCTAACTGCATAGGGCATCTGTTTGAGCCCCTTGATCTTCTTGGTGAGGTACTTTTGGGGTCTTTCCAGTTGCTGCAGGTGTCGGGTAAGGTACATCCCAAATGGGCATTGTATTCAATTATGGGCCTGATGAGTGATGAGTTATGTTAATCACTGCATACTTTAGCATATCCACTGGTAAAGCTGAGACAATAAGAAAGATATTGTACTATTGAGCATGTTTTTAAACATTGCAGAAAATAAAGTGTGTAGCAGGGAAAGAAACTGTATCATGAATAATGTATGCTGTATTGAAATATGAGAACCAGAAAACAGTATTTATGTGGAGAAATGCAAGAGTAAGGAAGGAACACTACCATATGGAAATTATAACCAAACACACTGGACAAGAGATGAGGCTCTGTGAAGCATGACATTATGAAAAGTGTAATATGAAGATTATATGAGAAATTTAGAATGAGCAGGGACAAGGCACAGTCAAAAGTATTATGTACACTGAAGTGGTGCTTACTGAGAAGAGTCTTTTTGTAGGTAATTCTCAATGTTTGACACAGTCCATGTTAAAGCACCTGATGGTAAATGTTTAGGCTCTTCTTATTTGGAAACTTTTTTAATTATGTAAGTGAGTAATACTTAGTATATAAGTATTGATTTACTTCTTGAAATGTTGTGGGCAACTGCGAAGGGCCAAGTGGGGTACAAAATGTTTGCTGTACTCTGCATTTATGGACACCACAAGGCTTTGCAGGTACTCATCTCTACCATTGTAAACAGTGCTGTTTGACAGTCACATTGGAACCATGTTTCTTTATTAGTTATTTCTTGACATTTGTTTGCAGGGATAGACCGACTGGGCCAGTCATAGCCATTTTCAGAAAAGGCCTGGGGACAAAAGCTCCTAATACACAACAATTTCATGAAATGTAATAAAAATCACACTACATCATATCACAAGCAGATGGCAGCAGTGAAATAGTGTTAACATTATGATATAATATAATAATATTAAGAATATATACATTTGGGAAGTATATCTTATCCCAAATTTGAGAAGTATATCTTGACCCAAGAGTTGCGTTATGTGAGTAAACAGTTATAGGATATTGTCAGAGGTGTAGTACATTACTACTATTAGAAGAAATAGATATTGAAACAGAGTGTAGAGAGAAGCAGAGTGGTAGAAGAAAAAAGAAGGACAAGGCTGTGTGTGTGGGGGGACTAGGTCAGGGGTAAAATGAGAGAGAGTAGGAAGGGGAGAGATTTTCAGCTACAACAGTTAACAGTCCTATAAATACTATAGCAAGAAAATACAGAAAATGTATATTGTAGCGCAGCATTAACTTTACAGGTAGTAATTGCCATAAAGTTTTATTGAAAGGTATTATACAAACAAGAAAGTGCATTTCCATGGTGGCATGTTTTACTGAAGAACATTGCATGTACCATTTAACATCTGTATCATTACCATCTATAACAGGAAGACACAGAGACATTTGTAGAATTGTTTACAACATGCTGTGAGCTACATAATAACACTTTGGTTGCAGACTGTCAATTTTACTAAAACATTTGTACATATTACTAGGTCTAAGTTCAAAACTGTCTGGTATAAATGGCAGGAGCATTGCTTTAACAGGATTGGCATTCCTTCTGAAAGGATTTGAGGAAATCTCATTTTCCCTGATGCATTATAAGGTGAAGAATTCCATAGTCTGTGACATTTCCATGTGTTTACTTTTATTACTACTGTAGACAATCAGCAAGTTTTCCTCATTCAAAATCAGTTTACTGATCTAATCTGAGAAAACTGATAGCAGAAATTATATGTATTACTTCTCAGAAACAAGAGAGCCAAGCACAAATGCAAACAGATGTTAGGCGTATAGTGCCAGCCATCCTAGTTACATATGCATTAAGGCGACATATCCATGCAATGCAAAGCAATGCATAGAGCTGCAGCAAATAATTTTAGGTACTGGGCCCCTTTCTTTGGAAATTTGTGTTAGAAACTCTTGAGCTCTAGTAATGTCTCATATTCTTAAACACAGACTCCTTTTCAATTTGTAAATATATCTGCTCATTGTTGGTTAACATTCCAGGGTAATAGGCAACAGGACATAACACTTGTTCATGCATTTGGAGTTATGCTGCTTCTAGACCAGAGCTACTTGCATTTGCACTCATGATTCTTTATTTAGTGATATTGTGAAGGCTGCCAGACCAGCTAGCTAGAATTTTATAAATAGTTCTATGTCATTGTAAATATTAATATGATCCATAAACTTGTCTATAAATGTAAGTAAACTGTATGTTATGTGCTGATCTTCAAAAATGTAACCACAGTGTACCCTGCCGGAGAAGAGCGGAAATGTATATGGACTATATGCCTATGCAAATATATGTTTTCATGGTAGAAGTTGGAACATACAGAGTTAACTTGCAAACTCTTAGAAAATAAGTAAAGAGTTTTACAATTGTGTTTACCACAGCTAGAAGACAGAATGCAGCTAGAGTTTCTTTTTATTGTCTTAAGACAGAAATAATTACTAGGTTTAAAATGTAAAAGTGTTAATTGTTTTACGACTTCCAGTTTCAGGCAAGCTTTTAAGATATAAGTGTCAGCTTCTAAGAGATAAGTATTTTTCATAGAGACATGTTAAATTCTGTTGGTATTTGTTTAGCCTGGGAACATGAGGCAAATGTCAAATATTGATATCATCTAGCTAACCCAGATATAATGTGTATTATTAATTTAAGAACTATCTCAGAGAGAAAGTCTGTGCATTTTGTATTTGTCTCTGGATATGAACACATCCATCTTCAGTACTTCTCATCTGTATTTGCCTTGCTCTGTAAGTAAGACTTAGATCATAGTATCTCTCTTAGAGATAGATAGGAACTTAGTAAGATTAATTTAGATGTTTTCTGTATTTATGTGAGACTGTCCAGCAATGTTGCTTTAAAGTATTTGCTGTGATTCTGAGCTCTGTTGTCACTGTATTGAGTTATTGAGTATTGTCTTGTTATGTTATTATTTATTATTAAATATATTTAAACCTCTTAATTGCGGCTGGTTTGTTAGAGATATTGAAGCTCTTAGAAAACTTGCATATGTAATTTGTAACACTGTACCGGTCACTATTAAATAACCTTTAAGTCTTGGACGCACTTACCATTTGGATAACAGTAACATTGCACAGTAGAATTGGTAACCCTTTGGAAAGGGCCTTATGGTAGCTGATAAAAGTGGTTGGTGGCAGCTGGTACTACCTTATAGTCAGGGCAGAAGGGAGCATAGCTAGTGAACCTGTGCCAGCCTTCCCCAGGAGTGTCTGTATGTTTGTATATAAATTAAATCTCAAAGTGTGTGTGTATGTGTGTGTGTGTGTGTGTGTGTGTGTGTGTGTGTGTGTGTGTGTGTGTGTGTGTGTGTGTGTGTGTGTCTGTCAGCTACTTGGGCAGGGACACGAAGCACTAGTTGAACAGAGACAGTGTTGGAGATTTTGGCTTGACCACGTGGCTGAGATCTGAACCTATAGCTGTGGTAGTAGGGAGTCTTATTGGGGATATGGAAATAGAGGATGAAACCAACCCCAGGCTAACTGTGATCTCTGTGTGCTCTTAAGGCAAATTGTACTTTACTGTGTGTATACTTGTCATCCTCCCAATGTGCATGTCCCTCACTGGTGTTAGTGGTGAGGATTGAGGCTCCTTGATTACTGGGTCAGTGCAGTGACATCACATATTAATTGTTTGGCAGTGGTGGGATAGCCACATCACATATTAATTGATTGATAGTGGTGAGTTAGCAACATCACATTAATTGGCTTGTAGTGGTGTGGATATTGAATTCCTGCAGCTTGTGTACAGTGATCACTGAAGGTGCTTGTACTCTTAATCAGCCACACAGTGAACATTCACAGTTCATATCACAATTGTTTTTTTTTTTTTTGTTAGCTTAGTTAGTCAGGGAGAGCAAGCAAGCATGTCAGCAGAGGAGTATGGCAAGCTGACAAGGAGCCAGTTGGCTGAGATGTACCAGGCTAAAGGACTGGTGCATGCCAGCCTGATTAAGGCAGGCATGATTGCAGTTTTAGTCACAGCTGCATCAGAGAATAGTAACCAGGAGGAGAATCAGACCGGTCATGGGGATGTAAAACTCTCAGAGAATGGACAGCTCAACCTTTCCACAGAGGACTTAAAAATCCATCTGGAGTTAAAGAGACTTGAGCTAGAGGCCAAGCATTTGGAAATAGAGGCAGCAGAGAGACTGAGGGAAATGAGAAACTATGATGGCTGAAAGGTGAGGAGAAGGAGAGGTAGAGGCAACATGAAAAGGAGATGCTGACTCTTCCCCAGAGTCATGGGTAATGGGCATAATTTTGATAGTTTCAGTCATATGTTTGAGAGGGTATGTAAACAGTATAATGTTGACCAAGGGCTCTGGGTATGGTTCCTGACCCCTTTACTCCATGGTAAAGCTGTAACTCTTCTTTCCAAACTGTCTGATAATAACTGTTTAAATTATAATGTAATTAATTGTTTGCTAGAATTTTTTAAGTTAATACCTGAAGCTTATAGGAAAACATTTCATGAACATAGACGCAAGGCAGATGTAAGTGTGTGTGAATATGTTGCTGAACTAAGCATTTATTTTCATAGGTGGGTGAGTGGATGTCAGGTCACCACTTTTGAAGGGATGGCAGAACTTTTGGTAAGGGAAAAAGCCCTTAGCACTTTGTCTGAGGACATGAGAATCTGGTTAGCTGATAGACAATGCCTTACTGTAGATGAGCTGGGGAAGAAGGGAGACCTATACCTAGCAAGAAGGGCATCCCTGCATAGGAAAGGGACACTCCATGCTGTTCATGAGTCTAAGGGAACCCATGGTGGGCAGCCCAGACTGCTCCAACAGAATCTGCCAGTAGCGGTGGAAGTGACTAGTACAGGTACACATCTAGGACCTAGGGTTAAATGTTTTAAATGCAACCAGTGGGGCCATGTAGCACATAGATGTCCACAGAGGCAAGGTGGGGAACAAAAGGTGGGGGCATACCTCTCAACTGTACAAATTTTCACAAAATGTTCAGATTTTTGCCTCATACTTTTGGTGTGTTCCTCCTAAAATCTGTAATTTTCTGATAAATAGCTGAGGATTGATGTCATTAAATAATGACAAACATTTGAGTTTAAGACTCCACATCCTTCAGAAAATTCATGCTAATGCAAAACCTATTATTATATCAACGTTCTAAGTTTGTAAGAGGAATATTTAAAATCAGTCCCTATTTGTCCCCCCCCCCATCATTTTAGGCTTTGTCCAGATTTTTTGCTCTAAGAGGTTGAGAGGCATGGGTGGGAGAGCCAGTAAGTGGGAATGACAAAATGCTAGCAGTAAGTTGTCTCGAGACAACAAGGGTACCAAACTACCAACAGAGGTTATATCCTATCTTAGTGAATGGCAAAGAGACCATTGCTAAGAGAGACACAGCCTCTGACATAACCATTGTGATGCCTGCAATGGTTACAAGGAACATGACTTTCCTGGGCAGCCTACTTCAGTCAGAGCTTTAGGAGGGACCCCCACTTCAAATACCTTTGGCTAGGGTTCATCTTGACTGGGAGGATGGAAAATGAAGCTAGCAAGTAAGGTGTGTTTGAGGATATCCCTGCAGATGTCCTGATAGGGAATGATTTTGATAATGCAGTAACTTGTTTTCATGCAGTTAACATGCAGTCAGGCTTGGAGACAAGCATGTGGGTCTGCTAGCCTGGGGGAGACCCAGACAGACCGCACACATGCATCCAGGACTGGTGAGGTAGTTACTTCAGGGAGGGAGCTACCCTGTAGCAGTGAGACTGAAGGTGAGCCACAGCTGCTTGTGGGTACTGGTGTTCCCTTGGACAGAGTGACTGCAAGGGTAGAGGTGAGTAGTAGTACCCAGGCTGACAGTGAGGCACCACTATCAGAGGATACCAGACTTCATGTGGAAGGGAGCTGGGAAAGGTTACAAAGAGAGAGTTGAAACAGTCTCAGCTCTCAGACCCTACATTACAAGGCCTGAGGGAGGTAGCACTGAAGCACCTGATTCTCAAGGGAAAGGGAATCTGTATACTGGGACAAATGATTACTGTATAGAGAGTGGACCCCTGAGGGAGGGCTAGAGGGGGAGAGGATACAGCAGTTATTAGTACCCAGAGCCTACCATCTGGCACTGCTACCCATAGCCCATGATATTCCCTTTGCAGGTCATGTGGGCATAAAATGTGCAAAGAGACGTATTATACAGAACTTTTATTGGCCTGGGACTTTCAGAGACTTAACAGGGTACTGTAGGACCTGTGAGCAGTGCCAAAAGGTAGGCGAGGCAGGAGACAAAGTGAAAGCTCCTTTGATGCCTTTGCCTGTGATTGAGGAGCCATTTCCGAGGGTAGCATTGGATATTGTGGGGCCCCCGAGTACCCCAGGTTCCACAGGGAAAAGTATATCCTAGTGATAGTAGATTATGCTACAAGATACCCTGAGGAAGTGGCTCTGTCCTCCACTGAGACAGAAAAGGTGGCAAATACTTTGTTAGAGATTTTCAGCAGGGTAGGTTTCCCAAAAGAAATACTGACTGACACAGGTGCCAATTTTATGTCAGACCTGCTGGCTTGTCTGTGTGGGGTGAAGCACCTAAAGACCACCCCCTAACATTCCCAGACTAATGGCCTTGTTGAGAAGTTAAACTCTACACTCAAGTCCATGCCATGGGCATTTGCAGAACAGTTTAAGAGGGACTGGAACACATATTTGCCCCATCTATTGTTTGCTTACAGAGCGGTCCCTCAGGAATCCACAGTTTTTTCACCATTTGAGTTGTTGTATGGGTATAGGGTGAGGGTACCTCTAGATTTAATTCAAGATGAATGGAAGGGTGAGTGTGAATCCCACAAGGAGTGTGTTGTGGCATATGTAATAAACCTCAGGACAAGGCTCAGGGAACTCATAGGCTTGGCCCAGGGGAACCTGGCAGAAGCCCAACAGCAGAAAAAGGTCTGGTATGACAGGAATGCTCGAGCTAGAGAGTATTCTGTAGGGCAGCAGGTAATGATTCTCATTCCTGTCAGACACAACAAGCTGCAGGCAGCTTGGCAGAGACCCTACAAGGTGGTAAAGAAGGTCAGTGATGTTAACTACATGATGGAACCGCTAGGCAGGAGGCAAGGATACAAATTGTCCCATGTTAACACGATGAAACCTTACCATGATAGGGAGGCCCTTGTGCTGAGTATTTGCAGTGGAATACAGGAGGAGTCTGAGGGAGATCTGGTTACTGATCTCCTCAGTGGGGCTTGGACTGACTCCTCAGTGGAAGGGGTAGCAATGTCCCAGCAGCTATCTCCTGCCCAAGTTTGAAAAATCTGAGCAGTGTTACAGGAGTTTGGGGACATGTTCATTGGGAAACCAGGGTGCACCCATTTGGTGCAGCACCATGTGGATACAGGACCCCAAAGCCTATTAGGCAGGCCTCTTATAGTGTGCCTGAGAGAGTCAAACAGATTCTGAGGGAGGGGATACAGGAAATTTTGGAACTAGGGGTAATTCAGGAGTCCAGCAGTCTCTGGGCTTCCTCAGTGGTGCTAGTACCAAAGAAGGATGGCAGTACCAGGTTCTGTATGGACTACAGGAAATTAGTCACACAGAATCAGATGTTTACCCCATGCCTAGGACAGATGAAACCCTAGATCAGCTGAGTGGGGCTAAGTATTTTACCACCATTGATCTTACTAAGGGTTACTAGCAGGTGCCCTTGACTCCCAGTGCTAGAGAGAGGTCAGCCTTTGTGATTCCTTTTGGCTTGTATGAGTTCACAAAGATGCCCTTTGTGATGAAAAATGCCCCAGTGACTTTCCAGAGGCTGGTAGATCATATCCTAGCAGGAGCAGGAGATTTTGCTCTTGCTTACCTAGATGATATTGTCATCTACAGCCATTCCTCGCAAGAGCACCTTCAGCATGTCAGGAGGTGCTGGGAAGACTTCAGAGGGTAGGGTTGACCATTAAGCCCAGCAAATGTCAGGTGGGTATGGCAGAGGTCTCCTACCTGAGACATAAAATGGGAGTGGTAAGATCAGGCCAGAACTGGCCAAAGTCATTCAGGCATGGCCTTCACCTGTTACCAAAAAGCAGGTGATGGCATTTTTAGGGACAGCATGGTACTACGGAACGTTTGTCCCCAAGTATAGTACTGTAGCTGCTCCCCTCACAGACCTGTCAAGGAAAAACAGGCCAGATAAGGTAGTGTAGACCCCAGCATGTGAGCAGACATTCCAGAAGCTTAAAGAAGCTTTGGGAGGACCCCCTGTGTTAGCCATACCAGATTACAGCAAAGAATTTGTTGTGCAGGTGGATGCTTCGAACCATGGGGTGGGGCTGTACTTAGCCAGATTTCTTCAAAGGGAGAAGAGCACCCAGTGGTTTATCTTAGTCATAGGTTCCAACCCAGGGAGGAATGCTATGCAGCTGTAGAAAAGGAATATCTAACCATAGTCTGGGCATTGCATAAACTTTAGCCTTATCTGTCTGGAAGAATATTCACTGTAGTTACAGACCACAATCTCTTAATATGACTACATTGAGCCAGGCAGCAAAATGCCAAGTTAGAAAGGTGGAGCCTAGGATTGCAAGCATATGATATGTCAATGCAGCACTGCAGTGGGGTTAGCAATGCCAACACGGATTTGCTCTCAAGACAGGGAATGGGGTGAGATATTCCCAGATAGACTCAACCCTCTCAAGCAGCATTTCTCGAGGGTCACTTGAAAAACTAGCTTGAGTTCTCGTGGGGGGATGTGAAGGCTGACAGCCCAGCTAGCTAGAAATTTGTAAATAATTCTATGTCATTGTAAATATGAATATGATCCATAGGTTTGTCTGCAAATATAAGTAATCTGTATGTTATGTGCTGAGATTCAAAAATGTAATCACAGTGCACCCTGCTGGAGAAGAGCAGAAATGTATATGGAGTATATACCTATGCAAATGTATGTTTTCATGGTAGAAGTTGTGACCTACAGAGTTAACTTACAACTCTGAAAAAATAGGTAAAGAGTTTTGCAATTTTGTTTACCACAGCTAGAAGACAGAATGTCTACATAATTACTAGGTTTAAAATGTAAAAGTGTTAATTGTTTTATTGACTTCCAGTTTCAGGCAAACTTCTAAGAGATAAGTGTCAGCTTTTAAGAGCTACGTATTTTTCATAGAGACGTTAAATTCTGTTGGTATTTGTTTTGGCTGGGAACTAAAGGCAATGTCAAATAGTGATGTCATCTATCTAACCGAGCAGTAATGTGTATTATTAATTTAAGAACTATCTCAGAGAGAAAGTCTGTACATTTTGTATTTGTCTCTGGATCTGAACACATCCATCTGCAACACTTCTCATCTCTATATGCCTTGCTCTGTAAGGAAGACTTAGATCATAGTATCTCTCTTAGAGATTGATAAGAACATAGTAAGATTAGTTTAGATGTTTTCTGTATTTATGTGAGACTGTCCTGCAATGTTGTTTTAAAGTATTTCCTATGATTCTGAACTCTGTTGTCACTGTATTGAGTTACTGAGTATTGTCTTGTTCCATGTTATATTATAATTTATTATTAAATATATTTAAACCTTTTAATCGTGGCTGGTTTGTTAGAGATATTTAGGATCTTAGAGTACTTGCATATGTATTTGATAACACTGTACCAGCCTAAATAGCCAGGTCTTGGACACACTTACCATTTGGATAATAGTAACATTGTACAGTAGAATTGGTCACCATTTGGGATGGGCCTTATGGTAGCTGATGAGTGGTTGGTGGCAGCTGGTATTATCTTATAGTCTGGGCAGAAGCAGGCATGGCTAGTGAACTTGTGCCAGCCTTCACCAGAAGTGTCTGTATGTTTGTACATAAATCAAATCTCCAAAGTGTGTATGTTTCAGCTACTTGGGCAGGGACTCGAAGCACTGGTTGGACAGAGAGGGTGTTGGAGGTTTTGGCTTGACCACTCGGCTGAGATCTAACCCCTATAGCTTTGCCAGTGGGGAGTCATATTGGGGATCTGGAAGGAGAGGGAGAAACCAGACCCAGACTGACTGTGATCTCTGTGTGCTCTTAAGGAAAATTGCACTTTACTGTGTGTGTACTTGTCATCCTCCCAATGTGCATGTCCCTCACTGGTGTTACTGGTGAAAATTGAGGCTCCTTAATTACTGGGCCAGTGCAGGGACATTACAGACATCATAGTATGCTAGCACTGTAGCTGCTGTCACTGTTTGTTTTACTTTTCTAAATGCTTGAACTTTAGCATGCCAAGGACATTTATAAATTTTTAAACAAATCTATTAAAGGATGAAGCATTGTCTAAAGACCTGGTACAAACTTGCCCAAATAGTTAATCATGTCTAGGTCTTGACTTAGCTCAATCCTACAAGATAGACTTTTCAACTTGGCTATTGTTCTGTCCTTACTTGCATCTGGTTTAATACCACTAGTCCTTATGTGGTGCCTAAAGTACTAAAGCTCTGTTTTTCTAGAGCAGCACTTGTCTTGGTTTAACTTCAGACCAGAACTTGTAATAATTTGCAGCACCACCTCTAACCATGAATTATGTGTTTCTTTATCTGGATTGAATACTGGGATATCATGCATAACAAAGCAGCAACACCATACAGACTGCTGAGTAAATCAGACAATAATTATAGGTTCATAGGTTGGTACAAGACTATTGGTCCTAGGGCCTACACAAGCCTAGCCATAACAATTCCCTGGCTATTTCTTCCCACAGTATTTACTTCCCTGGACCCCTGTCTAGCAGGGCGACTGACGTGATCCTCAGGGGGAATTTCCTATCTCCCATCTAATCATCAAGGTTCCTTTGAAGAGGGCCAAAGAGGCACTCTGCTTGACATGTATGGGCAGTCTATTCCAGAATGTGGGGAGTCTCTGAATCAGGAACCTATCCCTCCAGCATGTTTTGTTCATTGTGATGACAAGGTTTAGATCCCTGGAGCGTGTGTCTCTGAGTGATTGGGATTTCTTTAAGTGTAGCATGTCCAGCAGCTCTGGGTTTGACATGGCCTTGTATGTTAAGCAGAGACTGCCTCTGACTAGACGATATGCGACAGAGTATAGGTGGAGTTTTTTAGACGGTCAGCATAGGGCATCTGCTTTAGGCCTGTGATTCTTTTAGTGAGATATTTCTGCACCCTTTCCAGTTGTTGCAGATGTCTTGAGAGGTACATACCAAATGGGCGTTGTATTCTATAATGGGTCTAATGAGGGATGAGTACAGTGGGACAATGACCTCCTTTTTTCTGGATGAAAAGCCCTTAGTGATAAGGTGTGCCACATAGAAGGATTTCCTGACTGTTGTGGTGATGGGGTTATCGAAGTTGAGACCACTGTCCACCTGTCTTATCACACTTTCGGTGTTTAGTGTACTGCCACCTATGTGGTAATTCACTGGTACATGTTTTTTCCCAAAGGGATAACTTTACATTTATTGGCATTGAGCTTGAGCCCATGGCTCTGGCACCAAGCATCTGTTTCTGTATGGCCTTTTTGTAGAATAAAAATGAAGAATGGGAGGCAGGAGTCGGCAAATCCACTCGATTATTTTATTAGCACTTTCGTCTGTCCAAATTAAACAAACTTCTTCAGATAAAAGTTAAAAGGATATTGCATCCATTAAATAGGGAAAGTCATATGACATCACTTCCTGATTCCTTATAAAAATACTTCAAAATGTTTAAATTAATAGTTCAATTCTTTGCTTTAAATGTTCAAATAAAAAAAATATATATGTGTACATATAAATGATGTGTGAAAGTGTCACTTTGCTTGTCCAGACTGCTAAAAGAGGTTGTTTTGAAAAATGTGTCATCTTTCTAAAGCCTTTAAATTTAGCAAACATTTCAGGTTGCAGTTCTCATTGAGACCTGGATGGCAAAAGGCATCTGCCATAATTGCCAAATGAGTTCTTATTCTGAATTCTTATTGATTTCAAACAATTTTTATGCAAACTGAATTTAAAAATGGTCTTTGGAAGTGGTAGTGTGAGTAGCAACGAAACGAGGATTTCCAGTGTGTTTAATCCCCTGTTACACCCCACCTTGGCACTCTTTGAAAATGTATGCGAAATTGACATACCGCACACTTTGAGCCATCCCAGGGAGGTATTTTCCAACTTTAAGGAAAAGGAAAAACTTATGTTGGACAGTCTAAGGGCACATAACATCAGGGTCATGAAACCTGACAAAGGAGGTGGTCTGGTATTTATGGATGAAGAAAATTACAACTACAGAATGGGTTTAATGTTGGAAGCAGACACTTACGTTAAAGTTTCTTTAAACGAAGTAAATGGAGCTTACCAATGCATCAGATCTTTCCTCAATGATTTGTTTATTGAAAGGGTCAGTTCATTGAAACCTACAATTATTTATGTATGCCCGCTCCTAAAACACGATATCTTTTGCACTTCCAAAATACATAAAAACACCTAAGATCCACCTTTATGCCCGATTGTTAATGGATGTAATATCCTTTTAACTTTTATCTGAAGAAGTTTGTTTAATTTGGACAGATGAAAGCGCTAATAAAATAATCGAGTCGATTTGCCGGCTCTTGCCTTCCATTCCTCATTTTTTGAGTCTAGTTTGTATTTTCCCTAATTCTAAACCTTTTGTAGAATATCCACATCATTTGTGGAATCAATAATGGCTCCCAGTTTGCAGTCATATGCAAACTTTGTTAGCCAGAGTCCCTTAGTGTTGGCCTGTACTTCAAAGAAGTAGATGCCGAACAAGAGCGGTCCCAGGACTGAACCCTGAGGTACTCCACTTGTCACTGGTATGGAGATGGATTTGGAGTTGACTACTTTTACAGTGTGGGTTCTGAAAGCAAGCCAGCTGGCAACCCATCGAGTGATGCAGGGATTATGCCTAGCTTAGTAAGTTTATCTATGATTCCGGAGTGGGGGATGGTGTCGAAGGCCTTGGCGAGGTCCAGATAGGCTGTGTGGACCACCTTACCCTTGTCCACAGCTCTGGAGACTGATTTGAAGAAGTAAATCAGGTTCAGAAGACAAGGTCAGCCCTTCACCAACCCAAACTGCATGGGGTCCAGTGTTTGAAGGTTGCTAATGTCTTTGTTTATAAGTTCCATGATAATACGTTCCATGGCCTTGCAGATCAGGCTTGTCAGACTGATGGGGCAGTAGTTCCCCTTGCGAAGTGGGATAACTGTAGCTGTGCGCCACTCAGTGGGCACGAAGCCTGAAGTGAGGCTATGATTAAACATGACACTTAAGTGAGGTGCCAGTTAATTTTGTAGTTCATGTAGTACACAGCCTGGGATGTCATCTGGTCCCATAGATGCTGTATCCTTAGCTTTGGAGAGTGCGTTTTTTTACCTGTGTGGCCATTATTACCGAATTTGGCAATCTTTCGGTATTGAGATGGGCCCTTTAGGGGGTGAGAGGGGGGTGAAGTTTGCACTGAATTGATCTGCCAGGATATTGGCAATATCCTTGGGATCGGTATATTTAATGCCATTCTGTTGTAGCTCAGAACAGATCTGAGCATTGCCATTTTGATTCTTGACATAGTTATAGAATGCCTTGTGGTTGTCTTTGGAATCTTTGGCAATTTTATTTTTGTAACTAGCTATGGAGGATTTTATGAGGGATTTCAGCTTCTTACTGAGGCTGGTAAGGGAGTTTTTTTGCATCATTTGCATCATTTAATATTCTAAGAGTCAATAGTGTGATTTCTGGTATAAAGAGACTGAATGGTCAAAACTGCGGACTTATATATACTAAGTATGAAATTGCTGTTTCTCAGAGTATTCCTTTTTCTACCAGTTTTATCAATATCAAAGTTTGTATATATGTTTGGGGGTCAGGCCAAGCCCTTAACCTTGCAGGATACAGGGTTCTTGCCTCCCCACCCATCGCAAAAAAATCTTTAAAGAAGAGCGTCAATGTTTCACATTTGCTGTTCTCCTGTATTTTGGGACTTTTTTCATAATTTCGATGCTCACAGAATTAAAGTATAGAGCCAAAAATTATACTGAAAGATTTGTGATGCTGAGATTATACCAAATGACAGAATTTTAAAGCAGTACTTTGCCACAGAGGTGATGAAAGTTGTCAGCTTTTGACTTTCTTTCTCTAAAGATATTTGCCAGAATACACTGCAAGCATCAAGTCTGGAAAACAGTTTTGTAATAACAAGCTTGGTTGAATGTCTTCAAGAACTGGTAGAGTAAAACTTTCATGCACAACAGCATTATTGAGCTTTTCAAATCTACACATATTCACATTCGGACATTCTTACTAATTTCAGGACCATGAGATCACACCAGTCATTCAGTTTAATTACACCCTCAATAATGTCAAGGCTTTGCATTCATTTACGTTTTGCCTGTACTTTGGTGGACAGCATAAGAAATGTTATCCACCTGGGTGTGGACAAGACATACTGAACAGCATTCATATTCTAGGTGAATATTTACTAGTTCACAATCGAACATGCAAACTTCATTAAACACATCTACTGTAACTTCATTAGTTTTAGCAGTTAAGCCTATTTTACATGCCACAGCATGTAAAACCAAACTTAGACTTGTGCCCCTTGCACAAAGAAATGATGAGAAATCTAACTATGCATCTGAGTTTACCTGAAGGTCCATGAATTTTAGTCTCTGCTTCATAAAATGGCAGATGCTTCAAGAAACTTCTATATGCAGCATGTAGTTTCATAGTAACAGTGGCCCCTGTATAAAATTGAAAGTCACAGGTGTTCAATGAATAGGAATTTTAACTTGCCAGCAGAGCCAGATCCAACAGCAGGCAACATAGGCAGTCACCTAGGGCCCCATAGCTGGAGCCCATTCTGGCCAGGAGACTTAAATATTAATTAAAAAAAAAAAAAAAAAAAAAACAACAAAAAAATCTTAACACCTTCTCCTTTAAGGAGAACCATGTGTGCACTGTAAACATGCACACCACTGCTGATGTAAAGTCATTCCACACTTGCTAGCAGAATTTAAAAATAGCCTGTCTGGTAAGAAAGAAGGTAAGTGTGTGTGTGTGTGTGTGTGTGTGTGTGTGTGTGTGTGTGTGTGTGTGTGTGTGTGTGTGTGTGTGTGTGTGTCTGTCAGCTACTTGGGCAGGGACACGAAGCACTAGTTGAACAGAGACAGTGTTGGAGATTTTGGCTTGACCACGTGGCTGAGATCTGAACCTATAGCTGTGGTAGTAGGGAGTCTTATTGGGGATATGGAAATAGAGGAAGAAACCAACCCCAGGCTAACTGTGATCTCTGTGTGCTCTTAAGGCAAATTGTACTTTACTGTGTGTATACTTGTCATCCTCCCAATGTGCATGTCCCTCACTGGTGTTAGTGGTGAGGATTGAGGCTCCTTGATTACTGGGTCAGTGCAGTGACATCACATATTAATTGTTTGGCAGTGGTGGGATAGCCACATCACATATTAATTGATTGATAGTGGTGAGTTAGCAACATCACATTAATTGGCTTGTAGTGGTGTGGATATTGAATTCCTGCAGCTTGTGTACAGTGATCACTGAAGGTGCTTGTACTCTTAATCAGCCACACAGTGAACATTCACAGTTCATATCACAATTGTTTTTTTTTGTTAGCTTAGTTAGTCAGGAGAGCAAGCAAGCATGTCAGCAGAGGAGTATGGCAAGCTGACAAGGAGCCAGTTGGCTGAGATGTACCAGGCTAAAGGACTGGTGCATGCCAGCCTGATTAAGGCAGGCATGATTGCAGTTTTAGTCACAGCTGCATCAGAGAATAGTAACCAGGAGGAGAATCAGACCGGTCATGGGGATGTAAAACTCTCAGAGAATGGACAGCTCAACCTTTCCACAGAGGACTTAAAAATCCATCTGGAGTTAAAGAGACTTGAGCTAGAGGCCAAGCATTTGGAAATAGAGGCAGCAGAGAGACTGAGGGAAATGAGAAACTATGATGGCTGAAAGGTGAGGAGAAGGAGAGGTAGAGGCAACATGAAAAGGAGATGCTGACTCTTCCCCAGAGTCATGGGTAATGGGCATAATTTTGATAGTTTCAGTCATATGTTTGAGAGGGTATGTAAACAGTATAATGTTGACCAAGGGCTCTGGGTATGGTTCCTGACCCCTTTACTCCATGGTAAAGCTGTAACTCTTCTTTCCAAACTGTCTGATAATAACTGTTTAAATTATAATGTAATTAATTGTTTGCTAGAATTTTTTAAGTTAATACCTGAAGCTTATAGGAAAACATTTCATGAACATAGACGCAAGGCAGATGTAAGTGTGTGTGAATATGTTGCTGAACTAAGCATTTATTTTCATAGGTGGGTGAGTGGATGTCAGGTCACCACTTTTGAAGGGATGGCAGAACTTTTGGTAAGGGAAAAAGCCCTTAGCACTTTGTCTGAGGACATGAGAATCTGGTTAGCTGATAGACAATGCCTTACTGTAGATGAGCTGGGGAAGAAGGGAGACCTATACCTAGCAAGAAGGGCATCCCTGCATAGGAAAGGGACACTCCATGCTGTTCATGAGTCTAAGGGAACCCATGGTGGGCAGCCCAGACTGCTCCAACAGAATCTGCCAGTAGCGGTGGAAGTGACTAGTACAGGTACACATCTAGGACCTAGGGTTAAATGTTTTAAATGCAACCAGTGGGGCCATGTAGCACATAGATGTCCACAGAGGCAAGGTGGGGAACAAAAGGTGGGGGCATACCTCTCAACTGTACAAATTTTCACAAAATGTTCAGATTTTTGCCTCATACTTTTGGTGTGTTCCTCCTAAAATCTGTAATTTTCTGATAAATAGCTGAGGATTGATGTCATTAAATAATGACAAACATTTGAGTTTAAGACTCCACATCCTTCAGAAAATTCATGCTAATGCAAAACCTATTATTATATCAACGTTCTAAGTTTGTAAGAGGAATATTTAAAATCAGTCCCTATTTGTCCCCCCCCCCATCATTTTAGGCTTTGTCCAGATTTTTTGCTCTAAGAGGTTGAGAGGCATGGGTGGGAGAGCCAGTAAGTGGGAATGACAAAATGCTAGCAGTAAGTTGTCTCGAGACAACAAGGGTACCAAACTACCAACAGAGGTTATATCCTATCTTAGTGAATGGCAAAGAGACCATTGCTAAGAGAGACACAGCCTCTGACATAACCATTGTGATGCCTGCAATGGTTACAAGGAACATGACTTTCCTGGGCAGCCTACTTCAGTCAGAGCTTTAGGAGGGACCCCCACTTCAAATACCTTTGGCTAGGGTTCATCTTGACTGGGAGGATGGAAAAGGAAGCTAGCAAGTAAGGTGTGTTTGAGGATATCCCTGCAGATGTCCTGATAGGGAATGATTTTGATAATGCAGTAACTTGTTTTCATGCAGTTAACATGCAGTCAGGCTTGGAGACAAGCATGTGGGTCTGCTAGCCTGGGGGAGACCCAGACAGACCGCACACATGCATCCAGGACTGGTGAGGTAGTTACTTCAGGGAGGGAGCTACCCTGTAGCAGTGAGACTGAAGGTGAGCCACAGCTGCTTGTGGGTACTGGTGTTCCCTTGGACAGAGTGACTGCAAGGGTAGAGGTGAGTAGTAGTACCCAGGCTGACAGTGAGGCACCACTATCAGAGGATACCAGACTTCATGTGGAAGGGGAGCTGGGAAAGGTTACAAAGAGAGAGTTGAAACAGTCTCAGCTCTCAGACCCTACATTACAAGGCCTGAGGGAGGTAGCACTGAAGCACCTGATTCTCAAGGGAAAGGGAATCTGTATACTGGGACAAATGATTACTGTATAGAGAGTGGACCCCTGAGGGAGGGCTAGAGGGGGAGAGGATACAGCAGTTATTAGTACCCAGAGCCTACCATCTGGCACTGCTACCCATAGCCCATGATATTCCCTTTGCAGGTCATGTGGGCATAAAATGTGCAAAGAGACGTATTATACAGAACTTTTATTGGCCTGGGACTTTCAGAGACTTAACAGGGTACTGTAGGACCTGTGAGCAGTGCCAAAAGGTAGGCGAGGCAGGAGACAAAGTGAAAGCTCCTTTGATGCCTTTGCCTGTGATTGAGGAGCCATTTCCGAGGGTAGCATTGGATATTGTGGGGCCCCCGAGTACCCCAGGTTCCACAGGGAAAAGTATATCCTAGTGATAGTAGATTATGCTACAAGATACCCTGAGGAAGTGTCTCTGTCCTCCACTGAGACAGAAAAGGTGGCAAATACTTTGTTAGAGATTTTCAGCAGGGTAGGTTTCCCAAAAGAAATACTGACTGACACAGGTGCCAATTTTATGTCAGACCTGCTGGCTTGTCTGTGTGGGGTGAAGCACCTAAAGACCACCCCCTAACATTCCCAGACTAATGGCCTTGTTGAGAAGTTAAACTCTACACTCAAGTCCATGCCATGGGCATTTGCAGAACAGTTTAAGAGGGACTGGAACACATATTTGCCCCATCTATTGTTTGCTTACAGAGCGGTCCCTCAGGAATCCACAGTTTTTTCACCATTTGAGTTGTTGTATGGGTATAGGGTGAGGGTACCTCTAGATTTAATTCAAGATGAATGGAAGGGTGAGTGTGAATCCCACAAGGAGTGTGTTGTGGCATATGTAATAAACCTCAGGACAAGGCTCAGGGAACTCATAGGCTTGGCCCAGGGGAACCTGGCAGAAGCCCAACAGCAGAAAAAGGTCTGGTATGACAGGAATGCTCGACCTAGAGAGTATTCTGTAGGGCAGCAGGTAATGATTCTCATTCCTGTCAGACACAACAAGCTGCAGGCAGCTTGGCAGAGACCCTACAAGGTGGTAAAGAAGGTCAGTGATGTTAACTACATGATGGAACCGCTAGGCAGGAGGCAAGGATACAAATTGTCCCATGTTAACATGATGAAACCTTACCATGATAGGGAGGCCCTTGTGCTGAGTATTTGCAGTGGAATACAGGAGGAGTCTGAGGGAGATCTGGTTACTGATCTCCTCAGTGGGGCTTGGACTGACTCCTCAGTGGAAGGGGTAGCAATGTCCCAGCAGCTATCTCCTGCCCAAGTTTGAAAAATCTGAGCAGTGTTACAGGAGTTTGGGGACATGTTCATTGGGAAACCAGGGTGCACCCATTTGGTGCAGCACCATGTGGATACAGGACCCCAAAAGCCTATTAGGCAGGCCTCTTATAGTGTGCCTGAGAGAGTCAAACAGATTCTGAGGGAGGGGATACAGGAAATTTTGGAACTAGGGGTAATTCAGGAGTCCAGCAGTCTCTGGGCTTCCTCAGTGGTGCTAGTACCAAAGAAGGATGGCAGTACCAGGTTCTGTATGGACTACAGGAAATTAGTCACACAGAATCAGATGTTTACCCCATGCCTAGGACAGATGAAACCCTAGATCAGCTGAGTGGGGCTAAGTATTTTACCACCATTGATCTTACTAAGGGTTACTAGCAGGTGCCCTTGACTCCCAGTGCTAGAGAGAGGTCAGCCTTTGTGATTCCTTTTGGCTTGTATGAGTTCACAAAGATGCCCTTTGTGATGAAAAATGCCCCAGTGACTTTCCAGAGGCTGGTAGATCATATCCTAGCAGGAGCAGGAGATTTTGCTCTTGCTTACCTAGATGATATTGTCATCTACAGCCATTCCTCGCAAGAGCACCTTCAGCATGTCAGGGAGGTGCTGGGAAGACTTCAGAGGGTAGGGTTGACCATTAAGCCCAGCAAATGTCAGGTGGGTATGGCAGAGGTCTCCTACCTGAGACATAAAATGGGGAGTGGTAAGATCAGGCCAGAACTGGCCAAAGTCATTCAGGCATGGCCTTCACCTGTTACCAAAAAGCAGGTGATGGCATTTTTAGGGACAGCATGGTACTACGGAACGTTTGTCCCCAAGTATAGTACTGTAGCTGCTCCCCTCACAGACCTGTCAAGGAAAAACAGGCCAGATAAGGTAGTGTAGACCCCAGCATGTGAGCAGACATTCCAGAAGCTTAAAGAAGCTTTGGGAGGACCCCCTGTGTTAGCCATACCAGATTACAGCAAAGAATTTGTTGTGCAGGTGGATGCTTCGAACCATGGGGTGGGGCTGTACTTAGCCAGATTTCTTCAAAGGGAGAAGAGCACCCAGTGGTTTATCTAAGTCATAGGTTCCAACCCAGGGAGGAATGCTATGCAGCTGTAGAAAAGGAATATCTAACCATAGTCTGGGCATTGCATAAACTTTAGCCTTATCTGTCTGGAAGAATATTCACTGTAGTTACAGACCACAATCTCTTAATATGACTACATTGAGCCAGGCAGCAAAATGCCAAGTTAGAAAGGTGGAGCCTAGGATTGCAAGCATATGATATGTCAATGCAGCACTGCAGTGGGGTTAGCAATGCCAACACGGATTTGCTCTCAAGACAGGGAATGGGGTGAGATATTCCCAGATAGACTCAACCCTCTCAAGCAGCATTTCTCGAGGGTCACTTGAAAAACTAGCTTGAGTTCTCGTGGGGGGATGTGAAGGCTGACAGCCCAGCTAGCTAGAAATTTGTAAATAATTCTATGTCATTGTAAATATGAATATGATCCATAGGTTTGTCTGCAAATATAAGTAATCTGTATGTTATGTGCTGAGATTCAAAATGTAATCACAGTGCACCCTGCTGGAGAAGAGCAGAAATGTATATGGAGTATATACCTATGCAAATGTATGTTTTCATGGTAGAAGTTGTGACCTACAGAGTTAACTTACAACTCTGAAAAAATAGGTAAAGAGTTTTGCAATTTTGTTTACCACAGCTAGAAGACAGAATGTCTACATAATTACTAGGTTTAAAATGTAAAAGTGTTAATTGTTTTATTGACTTCCAGTTTCAGGCAAACTTCTAAGAGATAAGTGTCAGCTTTTAAGAGCTACGTATTTTTCATAGAGACGTTAAATTCTGTTGGTATTTGTTTTGGCTGGGAACTAAAGGCAATGTCAAATAGTGATGTCATCTATCTAACCGAGCAGTAATGTGTATTATTAATTTAAGAACTATCTCAGAGAGAAAGTCTGTACATTTTGTATTTGTCTCTGGATCTGAACACATCCATCTGCAACACTTCTCATCTCTATATGCCTTGCTCTGTAAGGAAGACTTAGATCATAGTATCTCTCTTAGAGATTGATAAGAACATAGTAAGATTAGTTTAGATGTTTTCTGTATTTATGTGAGACTGTCCTGCAATGTTGTTTTAAAGTATTTCCTATGATTCTGAACTCTGTTGTCACTGTATTGAGTTACTGAGTATTGTCTTGTTCCATGTTATATTATAATTTATTATTAAATATATTTAAACCTTTTAATCGTGGATGGTTTGTTAGAGATATTTAGGATCTTAGAGTACTTGCATATGTATTTGATAACACTGTACCAGCCTAAATAGCCAGGTCTTGGACACACTTACCATTTGGATAATAGTAACATTGTACAGTAGAATTGGTCACCATTTGGGATGGGCCTTATGGTAGCTGATGAGTGGTTGGTGGCAGCTGGTATTATCTTATAGTCTGGGCAGAAGCAGGCATGGCTAGTGAACTTGTGCCAGCCTTCACCAGAAGTGTCTGTATGTTTGTACATAAATCAAATCTCCAAAGTGTGTATGTTTCAGCTACTTGGGCAGGGACTCAAGCACTGGTTGGACAGAGAGGGTGTTGGAGGTTTTGGCTTGACCACTCGGCTGAGATCTAACCCCTATAGCTTTGCCAGTGGGGAGTCATATTGGGGATCTGGAAGGAGAGGGAGAAACCAGACCCAGACTGACTGTGATCTCTGTGTGCTCTTAAGGAAAATTGCACTTTACTGTGTGTGTACTTGTCATCCTCCCAATGTGCATGTCCCTCACTGGTGTTACTGGTGAAAATTGAGGCTCCTTAATTACTGGGCCAGTGCAGGGACATTACAGACATCATAGTATGCTAGCACTGTAGCTGCTGTCACTGTTTGTTTTACTTTTCTAAATGCTTGAACTTTAGCATGCCAAGGACATTTATAAATTTTTAAACAAATCTATTAAAGGATGAAGCATTGTCTAAAGACCTGGTACAAACTTGCCCAAATAGTTAATCATGTCTAGGTCTTGACTTAGCTCAATCCTACAAGATAGACTTTTCAACTTGGCTATTGTTCTGTCCTTACTTGCATCTGGTTTAATACCACTAGTCCTTATGTGGTGCCTAAAGTACTAAAGCTCTGTTTTTCTAGAGCAGCACTTGTCTTGGTTTAACTTCAGACCAGAACTTGTAATAATTTGCAGCACCACCTCTAACCATGAATTATGTGTTTCTTTATCTGGATTGAATACTGGGATATCATGCATAACAAAGCAGCAACACCATACAGACTGCTGAGTAAATCAGACAATAATTATAGGTTCATAGGTTGGTACAAGACTATTGGTCCTAGGGCCTACACAAGCCTAGCCATAACAATTCCCTGGCTATTTCTTCCCACAGTATTTACTTCCCTGGACCCCTGTCTAGCAGGGCGACTGACGTGATCCTCAGGGGGAATTTCCTATCTCCCATCTAATCATCAAGGTTCCTTTGAAGAGGGCCAAAGAGGCACTCTGCTTGACATGTATGGGCAGTCTATTCCAGAATGTGGGGAGTCTCTGGATCAGGAACCTATCCCTCCAGCATGTTTTGTTCATTGTGATGACAAGGTTTAGATCCCTGGAGCGTGTGTCTCTGAGTGATTGGGATTTCTTTAAGTGTAGCATGTCCAGCAGCTCTGGGTTTGACATGGCCTTGTATGTTAAGCAGAGACTGCCTCTGACTAGACGATATGCGACAGAGTATAGGTGGAGTTTTTTAGACGGTCAGCATAGGGCATCTGCTTTAGGCCTGTGATTCTTTTAGTGAGATATTTCTGCACCCTTTCCAGTTGTTGCAGATGTCTTGAGAGGTACATACCAAATGGGGCGTTGTATTCTATAATGGGTCTAATGAGGGATGAGTACAGTGGGACAATGACCTCCTTTTTTCTGGATGAAAAGCCCTTAGTGATAAGGTGTGCCACATAGAAGGATTTCCTGACTGTTGTGGTGATGGGGTTATCGAAGTTGAGACCACTGTCCACCTGTCTTATCACACTTTCGGTGTTTAGTGTACTGCCACCTATGTGGTAATTCACTGGTACATGTTTTTTCCCAAAGGGGATAACTTTACATTTATTGGCATTGAGCTTGAGCCCATGGCTCTGGCACCAAGCATCTGTTTCTGTATGGCCCTTTTGTAGAATAAAAATGAAGAATGGGAGGCAGGAGTCGGCAAATCCACTCGATTATTTTATTAGCACTTTCGTCTGTCCAAATTAAACAAACTTCTTCAGATAAAAGTTAAAAGGATATTGCATCCATTAAATAGGGAAAGTCATATGACATCACTTCCTGATTCCTTATAAAAATACTTCAAAATGTTTAAATTAATAGTTCAATTCTTTGCTTTAAATGTTCAAATAAAAAAAATATATATGTGTACATATAAATGATGTGTGAAAGTGTCACTTTGCTTGTCCAGACTGCTAAAAGAGGTTGTTTTGAAAAATGTGTCATCTTTCTAAAGCCTTTAAATTTAGCAAACATTTCAGGTTGCAGTTCTCATTGAGACCTGGATGGCAAAAGGCATCTGCCATAATTGCCAAATGAGTTCTTATTCTGAATTCTTATTGATTTCAAACAATTTTTATGCAAACTGAATTTAAAATGGTCTTTGGAAGTGGTAGTGTGAGTAGCAACGAAACGAGGATTTCCAGTGTGTTTAATCCCCTGTTACACCCCACCTTGGCACTCTTTGAAAATGTATGCAAATTGACATACCGCACACTTTGAGCCATCCCAGGGAGGTATTTTCCAACTTTAAGGAAAAGGAAAAACTTATGTTGGACAGTCTAAGGGCACATAACATCAGGGTCATGAAACCTGACAAAGGAGGTGGTCTGGTATTTATGGATGAAGAAAATTACAACTACAGAATGGGTTTAATGTTGGAAGCAGACACTTACGTTAAAGTTTCTTTAAACGAAGTAAATGGAGCTTACCAATGCATCAGATCTTTCCTCAATGATTTGTTTATTGAAAGGGTCAGTTCATTGGAAACCTACAATTATTTATGTATGCCCGCTCCTAAAACACGTATATCTTTTGCACTTCCAAAAATACATAAAAACACCTAAGATCCACCTTTATGCCCGATTGTTAATGGATGTAATATCCTTTTAACTTTTATCTGAAGAAGTTTGTTTAATTTGGACAGATGAAAGCGCTAATAAAATAATCGAGTCGATTTGCCGGCTCTTGCCTTCCATTCCTCATTTTTTGAGTCTAGTTTGTATTTTCCCTAATTCTAAACCTTTTGTAGAATATCCACATCATTTGTGGAATCAATAATGGCTCCCAGTTTGCAGTCATATGCAAACTTTGTTAGCCAGAGTCCCTTAGTGTTGGCCTGTACTTCAAAGAAGTAGATGCCGAACAAGAGCGGTCCCAGGACTGAACCCTGAGGTACTCCACTTGTCACTGGTATGGAGATGGATTTGGAGTTGACTACTTTTACAGTGTGGGTTCTGAAAGCAAGCCAGCTGGCAACCCATCGAGTGATGCAGGGATTATGCCTAGCTTAGTAAGTTTATCTATGATTCGGAGTGGGGGATGGTGTCGAAGGCCTTGGCGAGGTCCAGATAGGCTGTGTGGACCACCTTACCCTTGTCCACAGCTCTGGAGACTGATTTGAAGAAGTAAATCAGGTTCAGAAGACAAGGTCAGCCCTTCACCAACCCAAACTGCATGGGGTCCAGTGTTTGAAGGTTGCTAATGTCTTTGTTTATAAGTTCCATGATAATACGTTCCATGGCCTTGCAGATCAGGCTTGTCAGACTGATGGGGCAGTAGTTCCCCTTGCGAAGTGGGATAACTGTAGCTGTGCACCACTCAGTGGGCACGAAGCCTGAAGTGAGGCTATGATTAAACATGACACTTAAGTGAGGTGCCAGTTAATTTTGTAGTTCATGTAGTACACAGCCTGGGATGTCATCTGGTCCCATAGATGCTGTATCCTTAGCTTTGGAGAGTGCGTTTTTTTACCTGTGTGGCCATTATTACCGGAATTTGGCAATCTTTCGGTATTGAGATGGGCCCTTTAGGGGGTGAGAGGGGGGTGAAGTTTGCACTGAATTGATCTGCCAGGATATTGGCAATATCCTTGGGATCGGTATATTTAATGCCATTCTGTTGTAGCTCAGAACAGATCTGAGCATTGCCATTTTGATTCTTGACATAGTTATAGAATGCCTTGTGGTTGTCTTTGGAATCTTTGGCAATTTTATTTTTGTAACTAGCTATGGAGGATTTTATGAGGGATTTCAGCTTCTTACTGAGGCTGGTAAGGGAGTTTTTTTGCATCATTTGCATCATTTAATATTCTAAGAGTCAATAGTGTGATTTCTGGTATAAAGAGACTGAATGGTCAAAACTGCGGACTTATATATACTAAGTATGAAATTGCTGTTTCTCAGAGTATTCCTTTTTCTACCAGTTTTATCAATATCAAAGTTTGTATATATGTTTGGGGGTCAGGCCAAGCCCTTAACCTTGCAGGATACAGGGTTCTTGCCTCCCCACCCATCACAAAAAAATCTTTAAAGAAGAGCGTCAATGTTTCACATTTGCTGTTCTCCTGTATTTTGGGACTTTTTTCATAATTTCGATGCTCACAGAATTAAAGTATAGAGCCAAAAATTATACTGAAAGATTTGTGATGCTGAGATTATACCAAATGACAGAATTTTAAAGCAGTACTTTGCCACAGAGGTGATGAAAGTTGTCAGCTTTTGACTTTCTTTCTCTAAAGATATTTGCCAGAATACACTGCAAGCATCAAGTCTGGAAAACAGTTTTGTAATAACAAGCTTGGTTGAATGTCTTCAAGAACTGGTAGAGTAAAACTTTCATGCACAACAGCATTATTGAGCTTTTTCAAATCTACACATATTCACATTCGGACATTCTTACTAATTTCAGGACCATGAGATCACACCAGTCATTCAGTTTAATTACACCCTCAATAATGTCAAGGCTTTGCATTCATTTACGTTTTGCCTGTACTTTGGTGGACAGCATAAGAAATGTTATCCACCTGGGTGTGGACAAGACATACTGAACAGCATTCATATTCTAGGTGAATATTTACTAGTTCACAATCGAACATGCAAACTTCATTAAACACATCTACTGTAACTTCATTAGTTTTAGCAGTTAAGCCTATTTTACATGCCACAGCATGTAAAACCAAACTTAGACTTGTGCCCCTTGCACAAAGAAATGATGAGAAATCTAACTATGCATCTGAGTTTACCTGAAGGTCCATGAATTTTAGTCTCTGCTTCATAAAATGGCAGATGCTTCAAGAAACTTCTATATGCAGCATGTAGTTTCATAGTAACAGTGGCCCCTGTATAAAACTTGAAAGTCACAGGTGTTCAATGAATAGGAATTTTAACTTGCCAGCAGAGCCAGATCCAACAGCAGGCAACATAGGCAGTCACCTAGGGCCCCATAGCTGGAGCCCATTCTGGCCAGGAGACTTAAATATTAATTAAAAAAAAAAAAAAAAAAAAAAACAACAAAAAAATCTTAACACCTTCTCCTTTAAGGAGAACCATGTGTGCACTGTAAACATGCACACCACTGCTGATGTAAAGTCATTCCACACTTGCTAGCAGAATTTAAAAATAGCCTGTCTGGTAAGAAAGAAGGTAAGTGTGTGTGTGTGTGTGTGTGTGTGTGTGTGTGTGTGTGTGTGTGTGTGTGTGTGTGTGTGTGTGTGTGTGTGTGTGTGTGTAATTTAAACTAGCCATTCTGTTAATATGCAAGATTTTGTGTGTGTGTGTGTGTGTGTGTGTGTGTGTGTGTGTGTGTGTGTGTGTGTGTGTTGCTATGTGACATAAGGTAGGTGTGTATGTGCGTGTGTGTGTTTTTAAAATACCTCTCAACTGTCCAGATTTAGCCTCATATTTTTGGTCCATTTATCATAAAATTTGTGATTTTCTGGCATTTCACAGAGTATTGAAGTCACTAAATAATGACATATGTACGAGTTTGAATTCATAGCCTTCAGAAAATGCATGCTAACAGAAATCCTGTTATTCTAGCAACTAAGTTAAAAAGAGCAATATTTAAAATCAATCCCTATTTTGGGTCATGGTATAGCCATTATTGCAATCTTTGTCCAGATTTCTTGCACTAATAGGATGGGAGGTATGGGTACCTCACCTGTCCAGATTTTTGCCTCATATTTTTGGCCTATTTCTTAGCAGATGTGTGTTTTTCTGGCAAGTCATGGAGGATTGAAATTACTAAATAATGACAGATACGAGTTTGACTTTATCCTTCAGAAAATGTATGCTAACACAAATCCTGTTATTCTTGCAATTTTCTAAGTTAAAAAGAGCGATATTTAAAATCTATCCCTATTTTTGGGCCATTGTATCCCCATTATTTTAGGCTTTGTCCGGATTATTTGCACTAAGCGATTGAGAGGTATACATACCCCTCAACTATCCAGATTTTTGCCTCATATTTTTAACCTATGCCTCATACAATTTGTGGTTTTGAGGTATGGAGGTATGGTGTGTAATGCCCTAAATGGGGGGGGGGGCACGTAGATCAATTAACTTGATCAGGCTTGACCCTGTAACTTGGTTACAGGAGCCACGTACCTGAATCCTGTACACCAACTGCCAGACTGCTAAAGGAATTGTGAGCTTTAGTAGAAACAAGAGCCCAAATCCTCTACTCTAACTACCAGACTATTGAAGGAATTGTGAGTTTTGGTGGAGACAGGGGCCTGAATCTTCTACACCAACTATCAGACTGCTGACAGAATTGTGAGGTTGAGTTTCAATACATTTTTAGGGACTTATGAGTTTCAGTGCATTTTCATGAAATTGTGAGTTTCAGGGGAAGAGAAGTTTACTGTTGCTCATGCTAAGTCTGTTTTCAATGTGCAGCTAACTGTTTTGCTTAGCAAATGGCAGTCACTGTTTGTGTTGTAGAATTTGAAAGCAGTGTTAATAGCATAATTGCCTTTGGTACAGAAGGCTGTGGATTCTACTCCCACACCATGCAAATTGAGTGCTTGTATTGCAGTGCTCTTTTGATTGCTGATTATCTGGTGCATTTTAAGGGGGAAGGGTAGGGGTTCTGCACTCCTGAGTGTGCCCTCCTTTGTATGAGATGCCTAGTACCTATGAACGTATCTGTTTATCAGTCATTCCCTACTGCAATATTACCAGATTACAATTTTTTTTAAATGTAACATAAGCAATTTAATTCTTTTAGGGCAGCAGGCATTGACTTTGTAGATGAAACACTGAAATGTAAATTTGCTTGCCAGTAGCAATCTCTTCATTAGTGATTGTTCTTTTTAATGTGGAATTATACGTATGACTGTTACTTCTGCAGAAATTGTACTTATTGACTGATATTAGTGGATTGTAATGGCAGATGTCTGAGTGGCATTTTATGGTTGATATTTTCTGAAATGGGTAGTTTTGTCATCATTGGTTCATACACTTTGTTTCATTGCTTACTGAAAGAATGTTCAAACCTACAAATTTAAAACACATTCTAACAAGTGGTGCTGTGTTATACAAGGAATATAATTTAATACAATAAGGAAGGTGAATTAAAGAACACATACATATATGCATGGCCCAAAAAATGTGTGCAAGGGGCTTATGGTTTGAAAACAGCCCAGAAGGTAAACTTAATCCACTGGCCAGATGCATTTTCTTTGAATTCAGGTTTTAATGCCATTTCAAGGGTAGAGAAGTTTACTGCTCATGCTAAGTCTGTTTTCATTGTGAAAATGTATTGTTTGTTTAGTAAATGGCTATCAGTGTTTGTACTATTTTATTTCAATATCTGTAATCACTGTAGAAGTAATAAGGAAGCAGTATGCACAGGTCTGAACAGTGTTTATGGTAACTGCGTAGAAATAGCCAAGTAATGGAACACTGGAATGACTGGGTAGGGGGTTGCTGGGCTGCTCTGGGGGGGGGGGCAATCTATTACTCTGCCTAGGGCCCCATTTGACCTTGATTGGGCTATTCTTGCCAGTCTACTTTTACATCAGATGCAGTTGTAAGTGAACCCAGGAAAAATTATTTTCACAAATTATTTTTAATTTAACTTTCAGAAGCAACCTCTTTAATTCACTTTGTCTTACCAATGATAGCAAAATGGCCACTGCATGCATTTGCCAGGCTTACTGTCACTCTGATGTTTTGAACATTTGTTTAGTTTGACCAGAATTATGTCTTTTATTGCATTTTATCTTACACATATCAATTGCCATATTTACATTACCATTTTGCCTTTTACTAATTTCTGCTTTTTTTTTAAATTTGTATTGCCTTTTCTATATATTGCATTTTCTAAAGTCAGATTAACTTCAAGCTGTAATTTTTGAGACGCTTCTACATTAGCCAGCACAGTCACAGTTGTATCCCTTATTTGTTGAAGCTTTGTGCCATTAAACCCACATTTTCTAACTAATTCAGCACTTTCAGCTTTTGATTGTACACATCTGTTGAAACATACTCTTTCATGTATTATACTTCTTTTTGGCCTAAAATAATTACTGACTCATATGAACAATCTGCAAATGAAAGGGATCTACATATGGCCTGCACTTCATGACCTGTTGCATAAAGAAGTGTATCTGTCTGGATTTCACCTGTTTCTTTATCTAATTTAGATTTCACATGAAACTGTGCAAATCTACATTTCCAGGCAGGCCAACAAAATAGTTTCAATAAGTCAAACAATTACAATAGATTAAACTTTATCATGGCTGAAGAAATTCAAGTTTTCTGGGCTGAACGAATTCCATTTGGTAAAATGAGATCTTGCAAGGTGAAAGGAATTTTACTGGTAAAAGTATTCAACTCTGAGCTTTTGGATTCACTCATGGTGGTATGGTATGGTTTAATAACAGAGAAGGCATTTTTTTGTTTTTTGTTCATCAATAAAACCCTGATTCTTACAGCATGCCAGACATTGCAGTTACTATGAAATATTCATTAGTCTAGTCAGAAATGTCAGGTTTCACTATAAGTTTCAGCAAACAGGTTACTTTTATTTGTAACAACATGGCAGCTCAGCATCAACACTTTAGCATTTCACACCAAAGTGACAATAGCTTAGGAATGGCAGTGTATTATGGACTATGTACATTCTTAAAAAGACAACAGCATACTTTAGACTTGTCCATTATATGTGCACAATAAATACAATCACTTTAACAGCATTATTGCAGTTATTATACTAAGCAAAACCTTAGTTATAACTCCATGCCAAGCATCAACTCTAGCCAAAACTGATTCTTACAAATACAATAACATTGGCCAAATTACATATAATTCATTACTAACTTTCATACAAACCTAATTCTTAGTCAGTGCAACATTCATACAAGTTGAATTTGACCAAAAACTCAACAAAAGTGATCTTGAACAAACTGCCCTCAAGTAAACTACTGATGTTTTTCTGGGGAGGGTCTGAACCTCTTTCTCTATCATATCCTACATAATTACTGTTAATAAAGGGATCATTGCATCTTGATGGGTATTAATAATTACCCCCTCTTTATAGCCCCAGCAGTCACAATTGTTTAAAATTCTCATATATTTCCTAACTGAAATTACCAGTATTGACCTTTCACAGTATGCAGAGTATCATTCCTATAGCTAACTAGAATATGAAAATGAAATTGCAGGTGTCAGAATAATAATCTATAGGCCACACCCACTCTCTACTGCCCACTTCCCTTATATTTTCCAGTGAAAATCCATTCATTTACATAGTTTATTAATTTAAGATTTTTTATCATATTTATTGCCAAACCTTGTGCAGAAGTTGGTAGCAACTCATTTATCATGCTCCTTAAGCTTTGCAAAACTCTAACAACTCAAATTTCTTCTGTATTTACTCATTCTGGATATTTTCATCTTACACATAGCTTTACTTTCTGTTCTTCTGTGAAGTCTTTTAACTGCAACTTTGTAATTCAATTTATTCTGCACACACTATTCACTATATTAGTCTCATCCTCTATGATGCTAAACATGACTCACTCTCAAACTAACAAATCATACAACTCACTAAATTCACAGTGTTTGCCTAATTTATTTTTATTTCATTACAATAAGCATCAATAGACTCAGTCAGGTCATGTGTCCTAAATGGCAGACATAAGTCAGATTCTTTCTTGTCTCACGTGTACTTTGATATTTCTCTCTCCTTACTCCCTCTCTCCCTTCTAAACCCTTGCATTTCAAAACATTTCTATGTGTTCGCTAACATTAGGATAGGACATTATTTATGCTGTCACAGAACTATTTGTTACATTCTCCATTTCAAAATTCATACAGATTACGATGGTTCATGGTTTCTTCCCCTGCAGTTTTCAGAAACACGTCGTTCTTTACCTTTACAGGCTTTTCAACTATTGCGCTTACAGTCAGGAGTAAATCACATAGCTGGAGGCATAATCTGCAGTTCCCACAAAGTTACCTTAAAGAGAAAAGTTTCTAGGTGGTTATAGATGTAACATTTCTCAGAAAAAGATGAAATTAGTTATTTTTGATTACTTTTGACACCATGTAACATCTGGTATTCATGGCAGCCCAAAATAATGTGACAGACACAGACTGTATATGATCATCTTCCTTGATTTTTACTGTAAGCGATGCAAAAGGTACAGAACACGAATCTCTTAAAGATATACATATCTGCATCAGATAAAATTGTTAGACTTTTGCAGTTTGGAGGGAAGACACAGCCTACAAACCATGCCCGAGTTAACCCATCATGGCTGGGCTGTCTCTAAACAGCTAACTTTCTTTGTTTTACCATTTTTGTGGATGTATAATGTTTATACATGTTGTATGTCTTCTCTTCCTACCCCTGAGATGACTTTCTCCAAGGTAAACAACAATCTTTAACTTAGTAATCAGTTCTCAGTTTACTCAAAACCACATTTATTACTATTTCAGTTTGCCATTCACCTTATAAAATGTATCAGCATCTTAACATGTACTCAGCTTTACCTTAAACTGATGTTGCTTTCCATTTGCAGTGACACTACATCTATTCATTTAATCTCAGTCCCTTTCGCATTCCCTCTCTCTCCACTCTTTATCCTTGTTTTTCTAAACACCTCTGTATCGTCAGTAAGATTTAGGATAGAGACATATTTTTCTGAACAAAGTATACGCTCTGTTACTTACATCTGCATTAAATTCCTCATATTACAATGCTATTTTCCACTTCTACTGAATGCCAGATTGTGGACCTACCTCAGGGCTTCTCCTTCATGTACCGATGTAATATTCCACAAACTACATGCTCCTCCCTCTCCAATTAATATTCGTTAAGTACTTTGGTGTGCTGTACTCTGATGGAACTGGTGGAGACCGTAGACAGTTCTACAGTAGACTGATCTCTCTCTGCATCTGCTACAATGATGCTTTAACCTTCAGAAAGTCTTTCACCCCTTACTCCTGACCCCACGTCTTCCATTCCCAGCTCGTTATCTCCTGCAATGTCAGTCTCACGTTCAGCTGTAGGCATGCATCTACTATCCCTGCAGATATCCTTATACCATCACATATTAGTAAAAGCAAAATCATGTTGATCCATCAACAGCCATTAAAACAAATGGTGATAGAATGATGTAGACTCAGTGAAATCACTTTCAGCGAACATTGGAGATAAGTATTTTTGTATATGACAAGCCCTCTCGACACTTTGCATTCCCCATACCTATTCCATGTTTGCACAACAATGGAGAAAGGACAAAAGTCAACTGTTGCAGACAATTGTTTAAGTGAGTTTACTTTGATCTGTTATTATTTAGTATAATAAACTATGTAACTAAGGAAAAAAGGACAGTAGCTGGAATCATCTTATTTGTGTATAGCTCCTGTACTGTTTGTAACTAGACATCTAACCATACTTGCAGAGGGCAAGGAATATCTCTTTCACAACTATCATCCAAGGTAATGCAAATACGGTAACCTTAGACTGTGTGCATATACATTCTTGGTTACAGACACTGCTACCATTCAATAAAAGTTTGACAGTGTAGGAAATGAGGTTCTGATACCTCTCAACTGTCCAGATTTTTGCAGAATGTCCAGATTTTTGCATCATATTTTTGGTCCATTTTTTCATACAATTGTGGTTTTATAGCAAATCATTGAAGATTAAAGTCAGAAAATATTGACAGACATTTGATTTTCAGACTTCTTACCCTTCATAAAATTCATGCTTATGCAAAACCTGTTATTCTATTTGATTTCTAAGTCTGTAAGAGCAATATTTAAAAACTGTCCCTATTTCTGGGCATTTGTCCCCCCATTCTTTATGGCTTTGTCCAGATTTCTTGTGCTAAGAGGTTGAGAGGTATGGTTCTGATACTCTACAATTTTTCATTGATTTAGCTGACTTGTAGTGAGAAAGCTTGCAGTCCTCTTTATCTACCAAAGACCTAATACAGGTTACCTCTTCTCATGAGAAGGGATGAAAATATGGGAAGCACATTATCCTTAACTGTGCACTTAGCAGTTAGCCTATGCATATCTCTGAGGCTGGAATTCTCCAAGAGTCTCCAATTCAAATTTTGAGAAACTGACCTTCTGAAAGTCTGCAAAGACTATCACAAATGACTGCCACAGCCACAAAGCTTAGCCTGTCAACTCCCTTGTCTGTACATAGCCTCACAAGATTGTGTCTCAAATCTACTTTCTCATTCAGTGACTAAACCCTTGCCCAATTCTGCCATGCTTTTCTTAAAAAATCACAGAAGTATGCACTAAAAATAAAAATCAGAGTGAAAGGTACTGACATGAGAGGGAAACTATAGGGGTCAAACAACTGATAGAACCAAAGGACTAAGTCTTTCTTGCACTGACTACCAGCAATTCTCCTACATGACTCTCATGTTACTGATGCCACCAGTCTGCAAAGCCAGCATAAAGGTCTATTGGATGGATTACATTATAACAGCCAGAATCACTTCACAAGACTTTCTGGAAAGGAGTAAATCAATTACTGTAAAGGCCTTACAAAACAATCTCAGACAAATGCCCAATGACTACCCACGGCATCTGAGCACACCATATATGAAGAATTGTGCACCTTCATTAGTTTCATAGCGAACTCCACTGAACTGACCATGAGATGTACTTCCACACCACTTCTACCACTCTGCATCTTCTTTCAGCTTGCATTTAACTTAACAGGTTTTGCACCAATCATGTTTTTCAAGATGACTGCAGCTGTTACTGTACAACTCAGCAATATCTTAAACAAAAAATTCCTTCACTGAAAGAGCAGTCCTCCCATTCTGAAAGGAAGTGCATAGAGTTGAAATGGCTGAGATTACAAAAGGATACTTATGTATGTTATGGTTCAACTTCTTTCTTCAGCCCTTAGATAAGGTACTGAAAAAGGTGTTCCATGGACACATATCAGGCATTTACAGAAATAGTGTTTCCATCTGATATTCAAACTTAATGTGCTAGATGAAAATAATATTAATAAAAGTAGCTAACCATGGCATCATGTTTCTATAAATCAAACGTATTGGAGCACTCCTAAAAGACTTATTCAAAGCATTTGTCTCACCATATGTTACTACTTTACATACTTCCTGCAGTGAGACATATTTCTTCCCTTCTGAAGTGGTTTCACACTGCTTTTGTAATCATATGCACCACACTAATAGGAGACACTCAATGTCAAAGTACCAAACTACAAAGACTACCTCTAAGTTCTGTGCGTGGACTACTCTTCTAATGTTGGTGAGCTGTAGCTGCAGTGAGACAAAGCATCTCCCTCAGTACACAGATACTGTTTTCCTTCTTGCTGAATCTTGGTCAGGTTCCAAACCTCACTGAGCTCCAAACCTCCATCCATGAAAGGTTAATCAAGAGTAATGGGTTAGTCAGCTTGGGAAAGACAGGAGTTTTTTTCTGCTGACTCATTCCACTGACATCGTAGAAACTGAGATTGATAGCTCTCATCATTAAAGAATTAAAAGCTTCACTGATCAAGTCTAAACATCATAAAAACATATCCTCTTTAGCACATTAGACATTACCCTACCCTTGAGGTAAGAAACATTACCCTATCCCTGAATTAAGAACATTACCCTATTCCTGAAGTAAGAAGCCCAAAAGTACCTCACCAAGAGGATCAAGGTGCTCAAACAGATGCCGTATGCTGCCCGGTTAAAGAAACTCCAGCTCTACTCAGTGGCATACCGCCTGCTCAGAGGCGATCTGTGCCTGACTTATAAAGCCATGTCCAACCCAGAATTAATGGACATGCTGCACCTCAGAAAATCCAAATCCCATCGAGCTACGCGCTCGAGGGACTTAAACCTCAGCACTGAAATAAATAGGACATGCTGGAGGGACAGATTCATAACCCAGAGGCTCCCTTCACTCTGGAATAAAATCCCAGTCCAGGTTAGGCAGAGTCCCTCATTGACTCTCTTCAAGAGGAATCTTGATGAGTGGATGGGAGATCGTAGGTTTACCCCGGGTATCACTTCTGTGTCACTGTTAGACAGAAGCGCAATATACTAACCTCGAAAAAGGGCATAGGAAAATTAATTTAAAATGGGTGGCGAAAGCCATACACACTCTGGCTAGGCTTATAAATGCCCTAGGGCAGATAGCCTAGTATGAACCTATGAACCTATGAACCTAAGCATTATCCTGTTCCTGAAGTAACAAACATTACCCTATCCCTGAAGTAAGAAACATTAGCCTATCCCTGACATAAGAAATGTTACTCTATTCCTGAAGTAACAAACATTACCCTATCCCTGAAATAAGAAACATTAGCCTATCCCTGGCGTAAGAAATATTACCCTATGCCTGAAGTAAGAAACCTTACCCTATCCCTGATGTAAGAAACATTAGCCTATCCCTGATGTAAGAAACATTACTCTATTCCTGAAGTAACAAACATTACCCTATCCCTGAAATAAGAAACATTAGCCTATCCTTGATGTAAGAAACATTACCCTATGCCTGAAGTAAGAAACATTACCTTATCCCTGATGTAAGAAACGTTACTCTATTCCTGAAGTAACAAACATTACCCTATCCCTGAAATAAGAAACATTAGCCTATCCCTGACGTAAGAAACATTACCCTATGCCTGAAGTAAGAAACATTACCCTATCCCTGACGTAAGAAACATTAGCCTATCCCTGAAGTAAGAAACATTACCTTATTCCTCAAGGAAGAAACATTATCATATCCTTGAATTAAAAAAGCATTACCCTATCCCTGAAGTAAGAAACATTACCCTATTCCTGAAGTAATAAACATTTCCCTATCCCTGACATAAGAAACATCCTATCTCTGAAGTAAGAAACATTAGCCTATCCCTGAAGTAAGAAACATTACCCTATCCCTGATGTAAGAAACATTACCCTATTCCTCAAGAAAGAAACATTATCATACCCCTGAATTAAAAAAACATTACTCTATCCCTGAAGTAAGAAACATTACCCTATCCCTAAAGTAAGATACATTACCCCATTCCTGAAGTAAGAAACATTACCCTATCCCTGAAGTAAGAAACCTTACCCTATCCCTGATGTAAGAAACATTAGCCTATCCCTGATGTAAGAAACGTTACTCTATTCCTGAAGTAACAAACATTACCCTATCCCTGAAATAAGAAACATTAGCCTATCCCTGATGTAAGAAACATTACCCTATGCCTGAAGTAAGAAACATTACCCTATCCCTGATGTAAGAAACGTTACTCTATTCCTGAAGTAACAAACATTTCCCTATGCCTGAAGTAAGAAACATTACCCTATCCCTGATGTAAGAAACATTAGCCTATCCCTGAAGTAAGAAGCATTACCCTATTCCTGAAGTAAGAAACATTTCCCTATCCCTGACATAAGAAACATCCTATCCCTGAAGTAAGAAACATTAGCCTATCCCTGAAGTAAGAAACATTACCCTATCCCTGATGTAAGAAACATTACCCTAATCCTCAAGAAAGAAACATTATCATACCCCTGAATTAAAAAAACATTACTCTATCCCTGAAGTAAGAAACATTACCCTATCCCTAAAATAAGATACATTACCCCATTCCTGAAGTAAGAAACATTACCCTATCCCTGAAGGAAGAAACATTATGCTATCCCTGAATTAAAAAAACATTACCTTATCACTGAAGTAGAAAACATTATCCTATCCCTGAAGTAAGTAACATTAACCTATTCCTGAAGGAAGCGACTGCTAGCAAGAGTGACCCCTCTCCATCTCTTCCAGTGTAATGCTCATATCTCTGATGCATGCAGTGGGAAATAACACTAGTCAATACTTAGGTTCATAGGTTCATAGGTCATACTAGGCTATCTGCCCTGGGGCAATTATAAGCCTAGCCCGATTCTGTATGGCTTACGCCACCCCTTGATTTGAGTATACTGTGCCCTTTTTAAGGTTTAGTTTACTGTGCCTCTGTCTAACAGTGACACGGGAGTAATCCCTGGGACAAACCTACGATCCCCCATCCACTTATCGAGATTCTTCTTGAAGAGATTCAGTGAGGTGCTCTGCCTTACATGAACTGGAATTCTATTCCAGAGCGAAGGGAGCCTCTGGGTTATGAACCTGTCCCTCCAGCAAGTTCTATTTATTTCTGTGCTGAGGTTCAAGTCCCTCGAGCGTGTGGCTCTAAGGGATTTAGATTTACTGAGGTGGAGCATGTCCATTAATTCTGGATTTGACATAGCTTTGTATGTCAGGCATAGATCGCCTCAAGTAGGTGGTATGCAACTGAGTAGAGCCGGAGTTTTTAACCGAGCAGCATATGGCATCTGTTTGAGACCCTTGATCCTCTTGGTGAGATACTTTTGGGGTCTTTCTAATTGCTGCAGGTGTCGGGTAAGGTACATCCCAAAAGGGGCATTGTATTCTATGATGGGCCTGATGAGGGATGAATAAAGGCACGATTACCTCTCTTGATCTAGATGTGAAACCCTTCGTGATGAGGTGGGCTATGTAGAAGGTCTTTCTAACCACTTTGGCAATGTGGTTTTCAAAGGAGAGATTGCTATCAACTTGGGTTCCCAGGTCCCTAATAACTTTCTCTGTACTTAATGGGTTTCCGCCTATGTGGTAATTTGTGGGCACATTGTTTTTGCCAAAGGGTATGACTATACATTTTTTGGCATTTAGCTTTAAACCATGGTGCTGGCACCAGTTATCTGTCTCTGTGAGACCTTTTTGAAGGATGTTTGTGTCAGCTGGAGAGTTGATTATGGCACCCAGTTTGCAGTCGTCTGCGAACTTGGTGAGCCATAGTCCTCCCACATTTGCCTGTACCTCGGAAAAGTATATACCAAACAAGAGTGGTCCCAGGACAGAACCCTGTGGGATGCCACTTGTGACCGGTTTCGAGTCTGACATGGCTCCAGCAACTCTCACTCTGTGGGTTCTGTCTTTGAGCCAGTTTGCACCCATCTTGTGACATAGGGGTTTATATTTAAGCTGGATAGCTTATCTATGATGCCCAAGTGGGGTATTGTGTCAAATGCCTTTGCAAGGTCCAGATAGGCTGTGTGGACTACCTTCCCTTCATCTATGGCTTCGTGACTGTTTCAAAGAAGTCAACCAGGTTCAAAAGGCAGGATCTGCCCTTGACAAAGCCGAACTGGGTAGGATCTAGTGTCTGTAGGTCCCCAATGTCTTTGTTTATGAGCTCCATGATGATCCTCTCCATAGCCTTGCAGACTAAGCTAGTCAGGCTTATGGGGCGATAGTTTCCAGGGTCCGTTGAGGCACCACCTTTGTGGGGAGGGACCACTGTTGCTGTACGCCATTCTGTGGGCACATATCTTGTAGTGAGGCTGAGATTGTATAGCTGTTTTATTTGAGGGATTAGTTCCTCTTGTAGTTCATGTAGGACGCAACCTGGGATGCCATCTGGTCCCATGGAAGCAGTGTTTTTTGCTTTGGAGAGGGCAGCCTTCACCTGAGCATCTGAGATGTTTGGGAGACAGCCCTCTGCCGGGATAGATACTTGCTCTTTTGGGGGGGGGGGGAGAAGTTTGCACTGAACCTGTCTGCCAGGATATTGGCGATGTCTGTGGGTTCAGTGTATTTTTGTCGTTTAGAATCAACTCAGAACAAGTCTGGGAGTTGCATCCCAGGTTTCTAACATAACTGAAAAAGCCTTATGATTGTCTTTGGTGCCCTGTGCAATTTTTCTCTCAAAGCTGGCCTTGGAGGATTTTATGACGGATCGTAATTTTTGCTAGTACTGATCAGAGATGCCTTCCCTATTAGGGATTTTGCTCTATCATGTAGTAGCTTCCTCCTTCTGTTGTACAGTTTATTTATGGCAGGGGTCCACCAGACTGGACGCCTGCCTTTGGATGATTGGGTCTTGGTTTTGTTTGGGATAGCATGATCCATGCATTCCTGGAGATGTCCGTAGAATGCATTTATATAGGATTCTGCAGTTTGGGCTGTAGTTTCCACTGGCCCTGGGGCCTTGAAGGATTCCACTTTGGTTTTGAGAAGTGAGAAGTTCGCTTTGAGAAGTTTTTCACTGTGGTTTTCTGGGCTGGGGGTGGGGTCGGGATGTGGACATCCAGTGAAATTAATTTATGGTCTGATCTTACCAATGAGGGATATACTTCTGGTGTGGAGCATAGAGTCCCCATGTTGGTAATGATCAAGTCTAGTATGTTGTCCCCTCTTGTGGGAGTGGTGACTAGTTGTTCCATAGCATTTGAGTTTATAATTTCCAGGAATCTTTGGGCTAAGGTGCTGGGGCTTGAGTAGTGCTCCCAGTCAATGTTTGGGTAGTTGAAGTCACCCAATATAATGGTGTTCGGAGAGATCTTCATGTTCGCCAATGTTTTCAGGAAGGCCGAATGGGATTCCTGACTTTGAGAGGGTGGTCTGTAGGATGCTATAAACTGAAAAGCAGTCTTGCCCAATGTTAGCTGCACATGGATGGTCTCCGATACTTCTTGCAATGCCACTAACCTGGAGGTGTGGATATCCTTGATAAATATGGAAACTCCCTCTCCTTTTGTGGTTTGGTCCGGGTTTTGGGGCCGAAAAGCATGATACAAGGTATAGCCTGGTAGTGCTGCGGTACTCTCTGGAGCCTTGAACCAGGTTTCTGTCACTGCACAGATATCGATGTTTTCCATACTGAGGAGAGCTTCGAGTGAGTGCATCTTGAGGTTAAGACTTCTGGCGTTTAGCAGCATTACCCTTAGTTTCTTGTTCCTTGTGCTGTCTATGGGGGTGGGTTTGACTTTTGAGCCTTGCCTAAAAAAGGCACTATGGGGGTGGCAAGAACCTTTGCCAATATCCGAAAGCCCAGTGGTGACAGGTGCAAGCCATCCCTAGCGAAGCAACGTGGCTTGTCGAGCATGTCATCCCAGGCTGACAGACACTGGATCCCCTTTGAATGACACCAAAATTTTAGCCAATTGTTAAAATCAATCATTTTGTCTTTGTACTGTGGCATCATTCTGGGTGAGGGTAAGATGCTGCTCAAGGTCAGGGTCATACCAGCCTGGGCTACATGATCAGAGAGCTCCTCTATGTCTCTTTTCATGTAGTCCAGGGAGGTACGTCTCAGGTCATTCACACCAGCATGTACAATGACTGAGTCATATTTGTATTTGCTTTGGAGTGACCTGAGTGCTTGCGTTATGTGTCGGATCCTAGCACCCGACAGGCAGCTCACCGTGACCTTCTCTTTATTCAGCCTGGTGAGCGGGACATCAGTGTGTCTGACAATAGAGTCACCTATAACAAGAGTATCAGGTGTGTTATTCAGCCTTAAGGGCTGTGGCTGCTTGGCACACTGACTTTGTGGGTTATGTGTTGTGTGTGTTTTGTTTTGAGGTAGCGTTTGCTTGGATGTCTGCTTTGGAGGTCTCTGTTGCTTAGGTAGATTTTTATTTAGAGCCTCCGAGTATGTTTTTGTGTATTTATGTGTTTGGTTCGCTGATGTGGTGGGACTATGTGATACTGGAATTGTGTTGTGTGAGGTTACCTTCTCCTCCTGACTGGTTACACCAGTTTTGAGATGAGAGAGCTCAGCCTCCAGTTTGGCTAAATAGTTGCATCTCTCACATATATTTGAACCTGTTTGGAGGAGGAGAGGGTTGTCCATGTACATGAGACAGTTGTAACATTGCCTCAAAATTCCCAGATTCACCAGCTGGACTGGAGAGGAAACCATTGACTGACCTTTGGACATGCTAGAGTAACAGGGAAACTGAATTTAAGACAGACCAATAGAGGACAGGGTAATCATAGAGAGTATAAGAGTAAGTAGTGCTTATGGTTTAATAGTGCTAACTTGTAGGATTACTTAATTGGACCAGTGAAGGGCCTTAGAATGAGAATATGGTGTTTAAATTGAGAGATAGAGCAGTTCTAAGGGAAAAAGTGAAGAGCAGACTTTGTGGAGCCAGGAATAGTTTAAACCCAATTAGGCGGAGCTGCCCGTTGTTGCGCTATGCTCAAAACCGTGCAAAACTGCGCAAAAGAGGGTTTTAAGAGAGGAAGATGAAGGAGTTTTGGAATTGACCCAAAATGGGCAATAAAACTACAGTTTCAAGTCAGTAACCACTCCCACAGGGGCAGGCATGCTGCTCAATGTATTTCACTGCCACTGATCAACAGAGAGACTTTCCTTTAGCCCAAGCAAAAAATGGCCTCACAGAAACTTACAAACAGTTCAAGAACAGCAAGCCTGTTACTGAACTTTTTTAAATCTCAGAAAAGTGGGAAAAAGCAAGATTTTTTTATTTTTTTGTTTTTTCAGAGATAGCAGAGGTTAACAAGTATCAACAAGTTATAACAGTGCAGTAAATGACCCCACACAAGAGTGCTAGGCCAAAGACAGATAAAATGCAAGTTTTGAGAAAAAAACGATTTTAAAAATAAGTGCAAACAGGAAATTCAGTAAACAGCTCTAGGTTGTGCTCTAAATACAGTTACTAATGCAGAAATCAAATTTAACAAGCCAGAAAATGCTCAAAATAGGTGGCTATGCAAAAAAACTTAGCAAATAAACAGAGGAAAAACACTTAAAGTCTCAAAAGTGGCTCCTTTCTTTTCTCAGCGTTTTCTCCTCTTGGTGGGTGCTTCACCAACAGCCAACAAGCCTGAAAAGACACCAAAACCACGAGGCAACCAGGTTTTAAGAAAGGAAGATGAAGGAGTTTTGGAACTGACCCAAAATGGCCAATAAAACTACAGTTTCAAGTCAGTAACCACTCCCACAGGGGCAGGCAGGCTGCTCAATGTTTTTCACTGCCACTGATCAACAGAGAGACTTTCCTTTAGCCCAAGCAAAAAATGGCCTCACAGAAACTTACAAACAGTTCAAGAACAGCAAGCCTGTAACTGAACTTTTTTAAATCTCAGAAAAGTGGGAAAAAAGCAAGATTTTTTTGTTTTTTGTTTTTCAGAGATAGCAGAGGTTAACAAGTATCAACAAGTTATAACAGTGCAGTAAATGACCCCACACAAGAGTGCTAGGCCAAAGACAGATAAAATGTAAGTTTTGAGAAAAAAACGATTTTAAAAATAAGTGCAAACAGGAAATTCAGTAAACAGCTCTATTTTGTGCTCTAAATACAGTTACTAATGCAGAAATCAAATTTAACAAGCCAGAAAATGCTCAAAATAGGTGGCTATGCAGAAAAACTTAGCAAATAAACAGAGGAAAAATACTTAAAGTCTCAAAAGTGGCTCCTTTCTTCTCTCAACGTTTTCTCCTTCTTGGTGGGTGCTTCACCAACAGCCAACAAGCCTGAAAAAATACTGCATTCTTAACTAGCCAAAAATGTTTTAGGGGAATACTGAAGACTGGATTACTTCTAAATATGTACTAGTCATAGACGGGTCTACAAAGAGACATGCATGGACTTCATAGATCTAATTAACTCCCACAAATCTCCAAAAGAATCAGAGGAAGTCTCTTGTCTGTAGAAGTATTCAACACCTCATTACCTAGAGGAAAACAGTTTTTGTACTTACGTTTCTCACTTGCTTAGAGAAAAACAGCTCTTGTACTCACTTTCCTCACTTATCTTGAGGAAAATAGTTTTTTATTCAGGCATGTCCAAGGGTCAGCTCCCAGTGTTCTCTCCTGTCTGTCTGATGAATCTGGGCATCTTGAGGCAATGTAGAAATTGCCTCATGTACACAGACAACCCTCTCCTCCTACCACCCAACACTACAACCTGTGAGAGATGCACTTATCTAGCCAAACTGGAGGTAAAGCTCTCTCCATCCAAGACTGAACTTGACAGTCATGAGGAGAAGGTAAACATTTGCACCACACTGCACTCATCACGTAGTCTCACTAAGTCTACACCACCAAAATCCACACATAGTAACACAAAAACATTCGCAGAGGCTCTCAATAATAATCTGTCTAAGCAACAGAGACCTTCAAAGCAGAAACACAAGCAACCTCCATCCCCCAACACAACCCAAATGACACATAGCCACAGACTCAGTGTGCCACTCAAACACAGCCGATAAGGTAAAACAATGTACCCAACACACTAGTCATAGGTGACTCTATAGTCAGGCACACTGATGTCCCACTCACCAGGCTAAACAAGGAGAAGGTTACTGTCAGATGCCTGTCAGGTGCCAGGATCCGCCACATAACCCATGCACTCAGGTCACTCCACAACAAGTACAAATATGACTCTGTCATCATCCTTGTTGGTGTAAATGACCTGAGCCGTACCTCCCTGGACTACATGAAAAGAGACATGGAAGAGCTCTCCGATCTTGTAGCCCAGGCAAGTATGACCCTAGCCCTGAGTAGCATTCTGCCATCGCCCAGAATGATACCACAGTACAAGGTCAAAATGATTGACTTCAACAATTGGCTAAGCTTCTGGTGTCATTCTAAGGGGATCCAGTATCTGTCTGCTTGGGATGACATGGTCGACAGACCACGATGCTTTGCCACAGATGGCCTGCACCTGTCACCCCTGGGATTCCGGATACTGGCTAAGGCTCTTGCTGCCCCTATAGTGCCTTTTTTAGGCAAGGTTCAAATAACAAATTCACCACCATAACAGGAACAGGCAAGCAAAAACTGAGGGTAATGCTACTCAATGCTAGAAGTCTAAATCTCAAAATGCACTCACTCGAGGCACTCCTTAAAATGGAGAACATTGATATTTGTGCAGTGACTGATACCTGGTTCAAAGCTCCAGAGAGCACCCCTGCACTACCAGGCTATAACTCATACTACACTTTTCGGCCATGTAACCTGGACCGAAACACAAAAGGTGGAGGTGTGTCCATATTCATTAAGGATAACCACACCTCCAGGCTAGTTGCTCAGCATAATGCATCCGAGGTTATCCAAGTGCAACTAACTCTGGGCAAAACTGCAATCCAAATTGTAGCTTGCTACAGATCCCCCACCATGCCCCAGGATTCCCACTCCTCTTTTCTTGATGTGCTGGAAAATATTAGGGTTCAACCAAACACCCCAATAATAGGCAACTTCAACTACCCCACCATTAACTGGGAAAACTACTCGTGTACCAACTCCTTAGCTCAACAATTTCTGGAATTCATAAACTCCAATGCCCTGGATCAACTTATCCACACCCCCACCAGTGGCAACAATATCCTAGACCTTGTCATTACCAACATGAGTGACCAGTGTTCCACACCTGAAGTCAACTCCTCTTTTTTCCGATCCGACCATAAGCTAATCACCCATGATATCCTCATTGCGCCCCCACTCCCCATTAAGGAAACCACAGTAAAAAATTTCTCTAACGCCAACTTCATGCTTCTTAAAACAGAAGTGGTGAACTTCATGACACCCGTGCAGATGGACAATACAGTTACAACTGCTGAATCCTACACAAATGCAGTCTATAAGCACTTACACGAGTGCATGGATTGTTCTAGCCCAAACAGAACCAAGACGCTATCCTCCAAAAAAAGGAAGCCGATCTGATGGTCCCCTGCCATAAACAAACTCTACAACAGAAGGACAAAACTGTTGCAAAAGAGAGTAAAATCCCATGAGTGGAGGAGTTCCCTGGTCAGCCTCAGTAAGAAGCTGAGATCCCTTATAAGATCCTCCAAAGCTAGCTATGAATCATCACTAATTCCAAGGAAAACCGCAAAGCATTCTATAGCTATGTCAAGAATCTTGATGGCAACACCCAGATCTGCTCTGAGTTACAGCACAAAGGCAAGAAAAATTACAGAACCAACTAATATTGCCAACATCCTGGCAGATAGGTTCAGTGCTAAATTTATCCCCCTCTCACCCCCTAAAGGGCCCATATCTATTCAGGAAGAATGCAGAGTCCCTGTAATCACAACTACGCAGGTTAAAGCTGGACTCTCTAAAGCCAAAAACACAGCATCCATGGGACTGGACAACATCCCAGGCTGCGTTTTACATGAACTTCAGAATGACCTGGCTCCCCACTTAAGCACCATGTTCAATAATAGCCTTGCATCAGGTTTTCTGCCCACTGAATGGTGCATAGCAACAGTTATCCCACTCCACAAAGGGGAAGCCACCACTCATCCTGGGAACTATCGGCCTATTAGCCTGACGAGCCTGATCTGCAAGGCCATGGAACGTATCATCATGGAACTCATAAACAAAGACATTGGTAACCTCCAAACTCTGGATCCTACTCAGTTCAGGTTTGTGAAAGGCAGATCATGCCTCCTGAACCTGATTGACTTCTTTGAGGCAGTCACCAAAGCTGTAGATGAGGGTAAGGTGGTTCACGCAGCCTATCTTGACCTCGCCAAGTCTTTCAACATCATCTCCCATTCTGGAATTATAGCTAAACTCACTAAACTAGGTATAAATCCCTAAGTCACAAGATGGGTTGCCAACTGGCTCACTGACAGAACCCACACTGTAAAAGTTGGAGACTCCAAATCTGACCTCAAAGCAGTGACAAGTGGAATACCACAGGGTTCCGTCCTAGGACCTCTCCTGTTTGGTATTTACTTCTCTGAAGTACAGGCTAACACAGAAGGCCTCTGGCTAATGAAGTTCGCAGATGACTGCAAACTAGGAGCCATAGTCAAGTCCCCAAATGATGTGGACATCCTACAGAAGGGCCTCATTGAGACAGATGCCTGGTGTCAGAGCCATGGCCTCAAGCTCAATGCCAAAAAAGTGCAGTGTCATCCCCTTTGGTAAAAACTCTGTACCCATGAACTATCACATAGGCAGCAATCTAATTAACACCGAATGTGTGATAAGAGACCTTGGGACCCAGGTGAATAGTAGTCTCTCCTTTGATAGTCACATCACCACAGTAGTCAGGAAGTCTTTCTACATGGCACACCTCATCATAAAAGGGTTCTCATCCAGGAAAAAAGAGGTCATTGTTCCCCTCTACTCGGCACTCATTAGACCCATTATAGAGTACAATGCCCCTTTTGGAATGTACCTCACAAGACATCTGCAGCAGCTGGAAAGGCCACAGAAGTACCTCATAAAGAGGATTACTGGCCTCAAACAAATGCCCTACACTGACCGCCTCAAAAAACTCCAGCTTTACTCTGTAGCATATCGTCTACTCTGAGGTGATCTCTGCCTAACATATAAAGCTATGTCAAACCCAGAGCTGTTGGACATGCTACACCTAAAGAAATCACAATCCCTCCGAGCTACACGCTCTAGGGACCTAAACCTTGTCACCACAATAAACAGGCCATGCTGGAGGGATAGATTCCTGTCCCAGAGACTTCCCATACTCTGGAACAGGCTACCCATCTATGTCAAGCAAAGTTCTTCATTAGCACTCTTCAAGAAAAATCTTGATGAGTGGATGGGAAATAGGAAATACACCCCAGGGATCACTTCTGTGTCTCTGCTCGACAGTGGCACAGGAAAATAACTTTTTTGGGTGGCGTAAGCCAGGGCAACTTGTTGGCTAGGCTTACATAGGCCCTTGAGCCGATAGCCTAGTACCTACCTATGAACCTATGAACCTATGAACACTGTCATGCATTATGCAGTAAAGATTTTTGTTGTGTGACTGTCTGATCTAAAAAGCAGAGAACTACTATAACTTAATACATCAATGGATTTACAACTACTATAACTTAATACATCAATGGATTTACAACTACTATAACTTAATACATCAATGGATTTACAACTACTATAACTTAATACATCAATGGATTTACATCTCATCTACTAGACAGCAATAAATCTACCGTATTTCATCTGGACACATATAATCACTATTTGTCCCACTAACATTTACTTGTACGGCCTGTATAATAAGATGGGCGTACAGCTGATGATCTCCTCTTCATTTGTACTAATTATGATTTACTCACTATCCACAAACTTTATCGGGTATTTTGATATGTAAGTTACATGCACAATATTGTCATCTATTCCTTAGCCATTATGGCATATTCTGTTGACTACTTATTACGATAAAATGCAGTGAGATTTTGTAGCTTCATATTTATTTTCTTTTCTTATTTTATTTAGTTATTTGCAAATAGGTTAGGTGGACTGGTCAGCTGACCTTTTTCAGCCATGACCTGGGCTCAGAGATGAGTAGAATAAATAGAGCAAACAGAAAGCATATACAAACATATATAGATACAGTGAGTATACACACGTGCAGTGAGGTTCAGGTTCATACCACAAAAATTCAAGTAACAAATGAATAAGAAAGTCAACCACAATCCCATAATCTCTTAATGGCAAACTCAATTATGTACAAGATTTTTCAGTATGTACCTTATTTCAAGTATTATTGATCAGATGGTTCCCACGCTAGAGTTTTCAAAAGATGGAATTTCATACTTCTAGGTCAGCACATATACCTGAGATGTATAATCATTGTCTCTAAAGCATGTATGTACATTTTCTTTGAACAAGTGCTCTTTAGTTTAATTTTAAAAGTGGATAATGTTTCCCATGGGAAAATGTTTTCAGGTATGCCTTCTAGGACTCTGTTACATATTTTACTTAGATCACATCATGGTCTTGGTAGTAGTGAATTACCAGTGTATTATTTCTGAGGAAGTGCAGAGTAGACCTAAGTACAAATTTACTGTGCATGGGCGAACAGTTTTGGGATTTTAATATTTGGTATAGTAGGGCAACAAGCAGAAAGGTGTCCTTGCTCTTGATTAACAACCAATGAAACCATTTTAGGAGCTCACTGTGGTAAGTCAGGAGACTTGCGAGGTAAGCAAAGTGACATATTTTATTAACATTTTTTTGTAGTAGCAGGACATTGTATGCTGAGAAGTACATGCTGATTGGGAGTCTGTATTTTAATCTGATATAAGCTCATCCCTTACAATTGTTAGGTGTTCTTCATGTTATAGGTATAGATAAGTTAAGCTTTGCAGCATAATTTTAATTGTGAGGGGTTTTGTGCACCACTTTATCTGTTTGCACTTTAAATGACAAGGAACAGGTGTGAATGATACTGTTTAAAGAATCATTGAGAATAAGTTTCATACTGTTTGTATATTCAGAGGAGGGAAAAGTTTTATTTGATTGTTTCTGAGTTGGAGCAAACAGCTTCACAGCTGATTTCTTGGAATTCACTAAAAGCTTGTTTTGTTCCTTAACGTACATAGTTGACTGAAGTCACTCTTACCCTTTCTCTAGTTCCTTTACTGACCTATCAGACTTGATTAACAGAATATTGTCAGCATACAGTATTAGATCAATGGTAGATGGTCTCTAGAGATATCATAAGTGAACAGTGAAAAAAAAGCAGTGGGCCTTACACTGACCATTGGGGTATACCAGAATTAATTGTCCTTGTGTCAGACAGAGTGGAGACCAGACTGACTTGGAAGTTTTGATTAATTAAGTAACTCTCAAACCAGCTAACATTGTTTGATCCAAAGTTAAACTCTCAAACCAGCTAACATTGTTTGATCCAAAGTTAAACTTTTCCAGTTTATTAACTATGAGAGATTCATCTACAGTTTTAAAGAATTTGGTTATGTCTATGAATCTATCACCTGTCCATAGTTTAGATTGCTGAAAATGTTATTAGTTGTGTAGAAATAGCAGTTCTAGTTCTAAATTATTTTCAAAAGCTTCATTGAGTGCTGGTTAACCAGATATTTGATGAGTTTATGAGAATTGTAATTCCAATGCTGTGAAGAACATTTTTAATATGAACTAAGAAATGTGACTCTTTACTGGCATAACAATATTTAAAATTTCCTGTCTCTTTATTGCAGTTTCCATTTATTGTTCCCACAACTGAGACCCTTTAGATTTGGATCTCATATATGCAATGAATAACTGAGTTTCTCTGGTAATGATGCCACATTATTTCCATGTCATTCATAAAAATAGAAGTTACAAGGAGGCCAAGAACATATCAACCACAGGAACTGTTAGTCTAGTACAACCTTATCTGACCGCCTGACATTTGCCTTCAAGAAAGGTGATCAACCATTTAGTAGTATCACATGATTCCAATGACTGAGAGTCCACTTAGGAGCAGTTGGCAGTTGGTAACTTTAAATGCATTTATCTATGGTAAGTGAAGGAACAAAATATGAACAACATTGCCTCAGTTAAGTTCAGAATATATGCATTGAAATACATCACAGAGAGATTTACCATTGTCACGAATGGAAGAAAATCCATGTTATGAGTCAGTAAATTCTGGAATTTAATATAATGATAAACAAGGGAATTGTAGAACAGAGTGTACATGCTGTATCTTTAAGAAGCATATCAAGAACTGAATGTACACATATAAATAGCAGGCATGTACCATTCCCAGTGCCATTTTGGAGAGTGCAGCCAGAGAGTGAGCATGTATGATTGCAATAGCTAGTTTGTATATAAGTTTACCTAAGTTAAAGTTAATACGTTTCAATTGTGATATGTTTGTACATAATAAAGCTGCTTGAACAGAACCTACAAAGACTCTTTTATTGTATCCTGAGTAGGAGAGTGACAGGAATGTACACATTTTTCAAATATTTTGGAAAGAAGACACAGGACAGTAGTTTAATAGTTACTGACTGCAGTTGAAAAGTTACCTTTTCAAATATTATAAATAATCCTAACAGGGTTGTTACCAACTTTTAGAGTGTGGGAACTTGTTTTCAAGTGTACAATAATTTACCTCATCCGACAATAGAAAGAAATGGGTGGAATAGCCATCAAAATTGGGATGGTATATGAGTGATTTGAAGAAACTGAATTTACTATTCATAGAGCATTTTGGATTGATATTTACAGAACAGGTTAATTACTCTTGTTATTGATTTCAGTTCAGTTTGTGATTAATTGAGCCTGACTGGAATACCATATTCTCCTGTTCATCTATCCTCCTTCCACTTGATTTCTGCTTATGACAATCAATCAGCAGCCAGTGAGCAACTTTTAAGCAAATGTTTTGCTAAGGTTAATTTGAGCATCCTTTGCAGGTAAAGATAATGCATTATTGTTTACAGTGCTACCAGATTTAATAACGTTCTTTATAACAACCCAGGAGTTAATCTGCAAGAGGTTTCTTCAACAAGATTTTCTTCCTATATAAACCAAATATCAAATGTACACATGCTCTCCCCCAATTTCAAGAAAAAGAATTACAGACTGAGAATCATAATGAGGAACAAATTATCACAGACCTGCACAAAACTGAACCTTGATTTTTACATTATATCCAATGCAATAAATGTACTTGATGATTGTACTTGCCTTGTGTTTTTAATGCTTTGAAAATTGTTTAATTTAGTGCTTCTATTCTCAGTTAATTAGTTTGTTTCCCCTGTATATTTTAGTGGATCCGTTGCTTGGTTTTAGTTTGTTTTTGGTAAACAGTGAAAATATTCAATAAATGTTTGACAAAAAAGTCTAACTTTTTCAGGAGGGCAAGACAGGTTAAATTTACAGTCATGCACTCAAATGTCAAGGTTTGCATAGGTATCCATCTGTTTTACGTGTAATGGAAAACTATTCTAGAGGTTAAGAAAATGCTGAGTAATAAATCTGTCCCTTTAGAGAGAGTGTCTTCTTCGTTTGTTGATAATGACTCAAATCGTTTTGACAACATTAGTTGATGTGACCAAATTGCCTAAAGACAATTGTTATACCTGTGAGGGTCTAGCCCTGGCACAGCACAATGCCTGAGGTCTATAATATCATATCTAGATACTTCAGACCACTGTTAATACCTAAAGCAGTTGGACTCCCCAGCTATTTCCCCAGTATGCACTGCCTACAGTCTGTGTTGCTGTCAACAACTCTATTTGTTTTTGGGTACAATTTTGGCATAACTCTCAAGTTCAACTGGGAGAACTGGGTTGGAACACAATATCTTCTATCTTTGAAGACAAAATAGACAGGATGTTTTTGCAAAGTGAGAGGAACCTCACACACAAACAGGAAGAACATGCAAACTCCTCACAGACAGTGACTGCATGTCAGGGTCAAACTGTTATTGAGACAAGAACCATAGTTATTACACCACCTTGCCCATGTGAAAATTAAACTAGTATACAAGACCAAAAGAGATATTTACATCTATGGTCAGTACAGAGGTATCCAAAGTGTTACCCTGCATGAAACCACTGGAGAAGTTGTTTGATAAATGAATACAGAAAGCAGCAAAATAAAGATAGGTGATGAGCAGTCTAGATTCTGATGTGGATACAGTACAAGTGATTTGATGTTTGCAGTGAGTCTGTCTTGGCTTTCCTAGATGTGAAGACAGCATAATGATAACATCCAAAGAAAGCTTGAGCAAACATGCAATGGTTCAAAATCTTGCAGACGCTGGTAGATTTAGTATGTGCTATCAGTACTTGGACTCACACAGGAGTTCCTGTAGGAGTTAGTGTGCATCAGGGTGTGGGTCTTAATCCAATTTTATTCATACTGGTGATGGAGTTCATTAATAATGAGGTTGGAAGGGACAGATCAACAAAGTTGCTGTATGCAGATGGTGTGGCCCTAAAAGTAGAGTCTGAGCAAGAAATTCAGCAAAAGATGGTGGACTGGAATGCAAAACTGAAGGCAGATTGGATGAAACTGATGAGGGAAAAGAAGCTAAGCATTGAGATAGAAGGGAAAATAGTGTAACAGTTTAACAGCTTCATGTATCTCGGTCGGAGGTATGGTGTATTAGAAAGGAAATCTGAATGAGTTGATGAAAGCTGCTGCACAGAGTATCGGGGAAAATGTGTGTTAGAAGAAAGCCAAAGAACCTGAAAAGTAAGGAGTACAAAACAGTGCTGCAAGCAGTCCTTCTGGGTGGCAGAGAAATCTGGGCAGTGAAAAATGAACAGCTGAAGAAACTTGAGGTAAAGGAGATGAAGCACTTGAGAGGGGTAGTATTACACACATCATGGGACTGACAAAGAAATGAGATCAGATGAAAAGCCAAAGTAGGCCTAGTTACAGAGAAGGTGAAGGATAACAGATTACATTTATTTGGTCACTTCTAAAGGAAAGCAGCAGATGAGCTGGTAAAGAAAATTTGGGGGAGATAGGAGGAAGGCAAGGGTTGATGAGGAAGTTCAGCAAAAGAGAAGACCTGCAACATTTTGGGATGGCTGTCAAGGAAGATAAGAGTGTGGCTATGAACTGATATTGGCAGTAATAGTTGCTAAAGATGATAATAGAGATTCAAGACTTTAGGCTGAATGTTGTGGAGCCATTTACTTTGAGGAGATGTAGAAAATCAAGTAGGATTGGATACTTAATAGTATGAAGTTTTGGACACAAATCACCATGCAGGAGTCTATAAGAAACAGGAAAATATAATACCAAAGCTTCAAGTCTTTCTTGTTTGCTGAGGGTAATAATTTTAGTTGGGAGCCTCCAGGGTGATTTTAACTGGGTGATGTGTTTGGATAGATGCATAGTAAAATAAACATGTTATATTCTATAATTGGTTTGATTATAGCACAGCAAAAGGGAATGATAACTCCTTTTGATCTGCATGAGATACCTTCAATTATTAATTGGGCTAGGTAGAAGGCATTTCTGACTACTCTTGCCATGTGGCGGTCATGGGATAGGGAGCTGTTTATGAAATTGTGAAGATATCTGATGAATGTACCTGTCTAGACTGGGATGCTGTCCATACTGTAGGCTATCTACAGATTTATTAATCAATGGTGACAACGCTATACCTCTTTACATTTAGTTTGCTATTGACTTGGATGATTTAGTTCTTGCTGTAGTAACACAGAATCAGATGCTCAGTGACTAACAACACTGAGCTTGCATTCACTGGCAAATTTAGTTAACCACATATCTGAGTTAGTGATTTTGAGATTCAAGAAGTAGATATTCAACAGAAGGGCTCAAAATACTGAGCCCTGAAGAAAATTACCCGTTACCTTTTTCTCGCTGTGGTTGCACCTACTACTTTAAATATGTGATTTCTCTACATCAGCACGTTCATACAACAGAAAGACACAAATGCCTACGTTTAGGCATTTGTGCTTACTTACAATTCCAGTATGTATTGGGAATGGTGTCAATGGCCTTGCTCATATCCAGGTATGCTGTATGAACTGCATAGTTGCTATCTATAGCCTCAGTTATTGTCTCAAAGAAGTTTACTAAATTAGGTAAATGATCTCTCTTTGATAAAACCGTATGGTTGCATGTCTATAGAACTATAATTTTTTATATACTGGAGCTTATGAAATCAGATATAAATTCCATGGCCTTGAAAATTAGGCTTTTTAGGTTATTGGGTATATAGTTCCTGTTGTTCTGCCTTTATGGAGTGT